>NW_027479611.1:0-90479 GCF_051014685.1 Ptiloglossa arizonensis
ACGTTATGCGTTATACGCTATACGTTATACGTTATACGTTATACGTTATACGTTATACGTTATACGTTATACGTTATACGTTATACGTTATACATTACATGTTATACGTTATACGTTATACGTTATACGTTATACGTTATACGTTATACATTATACGTTATACGTTATACGTTATACGTTATACGTTATACGTTATACGTTATACGTTTATACGTTATACGTTATACGTTATACGTTATACGTTATACGTTATTCGTTATACGTTATACGTTATACGTTATACATTACATGTTTATACGTTATACGTTATACGTTATACGTTATACGTTATACGTTATTAGTTATACGTTATACGTTATACGTTATACGTCATAGGTTATACGTTATACTTATGCGTTATACGTTATACGTTATACGTTATAACGTTATACGTTATACGTTATACGTTATACGTCATAGGTTATACGTATACGTTATACGTTATACGTTATACGTTATACGTTATACGTTATACGTTATACGTTATACGTTATACGTTATACGTTATACGTTATACGTTATACGTTATGCGTATACTTATACGTTATACGTTATACGTTATACGTTATACGTGATACGTTATACGTTGTACGTTATTCGTAATACGTTACACGTGATACGTTATACGTTGTACGTTATACGTTATACTTATACGTTATAAGTTATACGTTATACGTCATAGGTTATACGTTATACGTTATACGTTATACGTTATACGTTATACGTTATACGTTATACGTTATACGTTTATACGTTATACGTTATACGTTATACGTTATACGTTATACGTTATACGTTATACGTTATACGTTATACGTTATACGTTATTCGTTATACGTTATACGTTATACGTTATACATTACATGTTATACGTTATCGTTATACGTTATACGTTATACGTTATACGTTATTAGTTATACGTTATACGTTATACGTTATACGTCATAGGTTATACGTTATACGTTATGCGTTATACGTTATACGTTATACGTTATACGTTATACGTTATACGTTATACGTTATACGTCATAGGTTATACGTTATACGTTATACGTTATACGTTATACGTTATACGTTATACGTTATACGTTATACGTTATACGTTATACGTTATACGTTATACGTTATACGTTATACGTTATACGTTATACTTTATACGTTATACGTTATACGTTATACGTTATACGTTATACGTAATACGTTATACGTTATTAGTTATACGTTATACGTTATACGTTATACATCATAGTTATGCGTTATACGTTATGCGTTATACGTTATACGTTATACGTTATACGTTATACGTTATACGTTATACGTCATAGGTAATACGTTATACGTTATACGTTATACGTTATACGTTATACGTTATACGTTATACGTTATACGTTATACGTTATACGTTATACGTTATACGTTATACGTTATACGTTTAGTACGTTATACGTTATACGTTATACGTTATACGTTATACGTTATACGTTATACGTTATACGTTATACGTATACGTTATACTTATACGTTATACGTTATACGTTATACGTTATACGTTATACGTTATACGTTATACGTTATACGTTATACGTTATACGTTATACGTTATACGTTATACGTTATACGTTATACGTTATACGTTGTACGTTATACGTTGTACGTTATACGTGTACGTTATACGTTGTACGTTATACGTTGTACGTTATACGTTGTACGTTATACGTTATACGTTATACGTTATACGTTATACTTATACGTTATACGTTATACGTTATACGTTGTACGTTATACGTTATACGTTATACGTTAATCGTTATACGTTAATCGTTATACGTTATACGTTATACGTTACACGTTATACGTTACACGTTTATACGTTATACGTTATACGTTATACGTTATACGTTATACGTTATACGTTTATACGTTATACGTTATACGTTATACGTTATACGTTATACGTTATACGTTATACGTTATACGTGATACGTTATACGTTGTACGTTATTCGTAATACGTTACACGTGATACGTTATACGTTGTACGTTATACGTTATACGTTATACGTTATAAGTATACGTTATACGTCATAGGTTATACGTATACGTTATACGTTATACGTTATACGTTATACGTTATACGTTTATACGTTATACGTTATACGTTATACGTTATACGTTATGCGTTATACGTTATACGTTATGCGTTATACGCTATACGTTATACGTTATACGTTATACGTTTATACGTTATACGTTATACGTTATACGTTATACGTTATACATTACATGTTATACGTTATACGTTATACGTTATACGTTATACGTTATACGTTATACATTATACGTTATACGTTATACGTTATACGTTATACGTTATACGTTATACGTTATACGTTATACGTTATACGTTATACGTTATACGTTATACGTTATACGTTATTCGTTATACGTCATACGTTATACGTTATACATTACATGTTATACGTTATACGTTATACGTTATACGTTATACGTTATACGTTATTAGTTATACGTTATACGTTATACGTTATACGTTATACGTCATAGGTTTACGTTATACGTTATGCGTTATACGTTATACGTTATACGTTATACGTTATACGTTATACGTTATACGTTATACGTCATAGGTTATACGTTATACGTTATACGTTATACGTTATACGTTATACGTTATACGTTATACGTTATACGTTATACGTTATACGTTATACGTTATACGTTATACGTTATACGTTATACGTTATACGTTATACGTTATACGTTATACGTTATACGTTATACGTTATACGTTATACGTTATACGTTATACGTAATACGTTTATACGTTATTAGTTATACGTTTATACGTTATACGTTATACATCATAGGTTATGCGTTATACGTTATGCGTTATACGTTATACGTTATACGTTATACGTTATACGTTATACGTTATACGTTATACGTTATACGTTATACTTATACGTTATACGTGATACGTTAAACGTTTGTACGTTATTCGTAATACGTTACACGTGATACGTTATACGTTGTACGTTATACGTTATACGTTATACGTTATAAGTTATACGTTATACGTCATAGGTTATACGTTATACGTTATACGTTATACGTTTATACGTTATACGTTATACGTTATACGTTATACGTTATACGTTATACGTTATACGTTATGCGTTATACGTTATACGTTATGCGTTATACGCTATACGTATACGTTATACGTTATACGTTATACGTTATACGTTATACGTTTATACGTTATACGTTATACATTACATGTTATACGTTATACGTTATACGTTATACGTTATACGTTATACGTTATACATTATACGTTATACGTTATACGTTATACGTTATACGTTTTACGTTATACGTTATACGTTATACGTTATACGTTATACGTTATACGTTATACGTTATACGTTATTCGTTATACGTTATACGTTATACGTTATACATTACATGTTATACGTTATACGTTATACGTTATACGTTATACGTTATACGTTATTAGTTATACGTTATACGTTATACGTTATACGTCATAGGTTATACGTTATACGTTATGCGTTATACGTTATACGTTATACGTTATACGTTATACGTTATACGTTATACGTTATACGTCATAGTTATACGTTATACGTTATACGTTATACGTTATACGTTATACGTTATACGTTATACGTTATACGTTATACGTTATACGTTATACGTTATACGTTATACGTTATACGTTATACGTTATACGTTATACGTTATACGTTATACGTTATACGTTATACGTTATACGTTATACGTAATACGTTATACGTTATTAGTTATACGTTATACGTTATACGTTATACATCATAGGTTATGCGTTATACTTATGCGTTATACGTTATACGTTATACGTTATACGTTATACGTTATACGTTATACGTCATAGGTAATACGTTATACGTTATACGTTATACGTTATACGTTATACGTTATACGTTATACGTTATACGTTATACGTTATACGTTATACGTTATACGTTATACGTTATACGTTATACGTTATACGTTATACGTTATACGTTATACGTTATACGTTATACGTTATACGTTATACGTTATACGTTATACGTTATACGTTATACGTTATACGTTATACGTTAGTACGTTATACGTTATACGTTATACGTTATACGTTATACGTTATACGTTATACGTTATACGTTATACGTTATACGTTATACGTTCTACGTTATACGTTGTACGTTATACGTTGTACGTTATTCGTAATACGTTATACGTGATACGTTATACGTTGTACGTTATACGTTATACGTTATACGTTATACGTTATAAGTTATACGTTATACGTCATAGGTTATACGTTATACGTTATACGTTATACGTTATACGTTATACGTTATACGTTATACGTCATACGTTATACGTTATGCGTTATACGTTATGCGTTATACGTTATACGTTATACGTTTTACGTTATACGTTATACGTTATACGTTATACGTTATACGTTATACGTTATTCGTTATACGTTATACATTATACGTTATACGTTATACGTTATACGTTATACGTTATACGTTATACGTTATACGTTATACGTTATACGTTATACGTTATACGTTATACGTTATACGTTATTCGTTATACGTTATACGTTATACGTTATACATTACATGTTATACGTTATACGTTATACGTTATACGTTATACGTTTATACGTTATTAGTTATACGTTATACGTTATACGTTATACGTCATAGGTTATACGTTATACGTTATGCGTTATACGTTATACGTTATACGTTATACGTTATACGTTATACGTTATACGTTATACGTCATAGGTTATACGTTATACGTTATACGTTATACGTTATACGTTATACGTTATACGTTATACGTTATACGTTATACGTTATACGTTATACTTATACGTTATACGTATACGTTATACGTTATACGTTATACGTTATACGTTATACGTTATACGTTATACGTTATACGTAATACGTTATACGTATTAGTTATACGTTATACGTTATACGTTATACATCATAGGTTATGCGTTATACGTTATGCGTTATACGTTATACGTTATACGTTATACGTTATACGTTATACGTTATACGTCATAGGTAATACGTTATACTTATACGTTATACGTTATACTTATACGTTATACGTTATACGTTATACGTTATACGTTATACGTTATACGTTACGTTACGTATACGTTATAGCGTTATACTTATACGTTATACGTTATACGTTATACGTTTTTTATACGTTTATACGTTATACGTTATACGTTATACTTATACGTTATACGTTATACGTTATCGTTATACGTTATACGTTGTACGTTATACGTTATGCGTTATACGTTATTCGTTATACGTTATACGTTATACGTTATACGTTATACGTTATACTTTGTACGTTATACGTTATACGTTATACGTTATACGTTATTCGTTATACGTTATACGTTATACGTTATACGTTATACGTTATACGTTATACGTTATACGTATACGTTATACGTTATACGTCATAGGTTATACGTTATACGTTATACGTTATACGTTATACGTTATACGTTATACGTTATACGTTATACGTATACGTTACGTTATACGTTATACGTTATACGTTATACGTTATACGTTATACGTTATACTTATACGTTATACGTTATACGTTACTTATACGTTATACGTTATACGTTATACGTTATACGTTATACGTTATACGTTATACGTTATACGTTATACGTATACGTTATACGTTATACGTTATACGTTCTACGTTCTACGTTATACGTTGTACGTTATACGTTGTACGTTATACGTTGTACGTTATACTTGTACGTTATACGTTGTACGTTATACGTTGTACGTTATACGTTATACGTTATACGTTATACGTTATACGTTATACGTTATACGTTATACGTTATACGTTGTACGTTATACGTTATACGTTATACGTTATTCGTTATACGTTATACGTTATACATTACATGTTATACGTTATACGTTATACGTTATACGTTATACGATATACGTTATACGTTATACGTTATACGTTATACGTTATACGTTGTACGTTATACGTTATGCGTTATACGTTATTCGTTCGTTATACGTTATACGTTATACGTTATACGTTATACGTTATACGTTGTACGTTATACGTTATACGTTATACGTTATACGTTATTCGTTATACGTTATACGATATACATTACATGTTATACGTTATACGTTATACGTTATACGTTATACGTTATACGTTATACGTTATACGTTATACGTCATACGTTATACGTTATTCGTAATACGTTATACGTGATACGTTATACGTTGTACGTTATACGTTATACGTTATACGTTATACGTTATACGTTATACGTATACGTTATACGTTATACGTTATACGTTATACGTTATACGTGATACGTTATACGTTGTACGTTATTCGTAATACGTTACACGTGATACGTTATACGTTATACGTTATACGTTATACGTTATACGTTATACGTTGTACGTTATACGTTATGCGTTATACGTTATTCGTTATACGTTATACGTTATACGTTATACGTTATACGTTATACGTTGTACGTTATACGTTATACGTTATACGTTATACGTTATACGTATTCGTTATACGTTATACGATATACATTACATGTTATACGTTATACGTTATACGTTATACGTTATACGTTATACGTCATACGTTATACGTTATTCGTATACGTTATACGTGATACGTTATACGTTGTACGTTATACGTTATACGCTATACGTTATAAGTTATACGTTATACGGTCATAGGTTATACGTTATACGTTATACGTTATACGTTATACGTTATACGTTATACGTTATACGTTATACGTTATACTTTATACGTTATACGTTATACGTCATACGTTATACGTTATGCGTTATACGTTATGCGTTATACGTTATACGTTATACGTTTTACGTTATACGTTATACGTTATACGTCATAGGTTATACGTTATACGTTATACGTTATACGTTATACGTTATACGTTATACGTTATACGTCATACGTTATACGTTATGCGTTATACGTTATGCGTTATACGTTATACGTTATACGTTTTTACGTTATACGTTATACGTTATACGTTATACGTTATACGTTATACGTTATTCGTTATACGTTATACATTATAGCGTTATACGTTATACGTTATACGTTATACGTTATACGTTATACGTTATACTTATACGTTATACGTTATACGTTATACGTTATACGTTATACGTTATACGTTATACGTTATTCGTTATACGTTATACGTTATACGTTATACATTACATGTTATACGTTATACGTTATACGTTTATACGTATACGTTATACGTTTATTAGTTATACGTTATACGTTATACGTTATACGTCATAGGTTATACGTTATACGTTATGCGTTATACGTTATACGTTATACGTTATACGTTATACGTTATACGTTATACGTTATACGTCATAGGTTATACGTTATACGTTATACGTTATACGTTATACGTTATACGTTATACGTTATACGTTATACGTTATACGTTATACGTTATACGTTATACGTTATACGTTATACGTTATACGTTATACGTTATACGTTATACGTTATACGTTATACGTTATACGTTATACGTTATACGTTTACGTTATACGTAATACGTTATACGTTATTAGTTATACGTTATACGTTATACGTTATACGTTATACGTTTATACGTTATACGTTATACGTTATACGTATACGTTATACGTTTATACGTTATACGTTATACGTTATACGTTATACGTTATACGTTATACGTTATACGTTATACGTTCTACGTTATACGTTGTACGTTATACGTTGTACGTTATAAGTTGTACGTTATACGTTGTACGTTATACGTTTATACGTTATACGTTATACGTTATACGTTCTACGTTATACGTTGTACGTTATACGTTGTACGTTATAAGTTGTACGTTATAAGGAAAAAAGAAAATTAAATGAAAAGATAGAAACGTAGTAAAGATAAATAGAAGGAAAGATAATAGTACCTAAAGTACCCAGACCCATTCCTACTACCCCCCCCACCGTTCTCGTTACTACTTTGTACGTTCTACGTTGTACGTTATACGTTGTACGTTATACGTTATACGTTATCCGTTATACGTTGTACGTTATACGTTATACGTTATACGTTATTCGTTATACGTTATACGATATACATTACATGTTATACGTTTATACGTATACGTTTACGTTATACGTTATACGTTATACGTCATACGTTATACGTTATTCGTAATACGTTATACGTGATACGTTATACGTTGTACGTTATACGTTATACGTTATACGTTATAATTTATACGTTATACGTCATAGGTTATACGTTATACGTTATACGTTATACGTTATACGTTATACGTTATACGTTATACGTTATGCGTTATACTTATACGTTATACGTTTATGCGTTATACGTTATACGTTATACGTTATACGTTATACGTTATCCGTTATACGCTATACGTTATACGTTACACGTTATACGTCATAGGTTATACGTTATACGTTATACGTTATACGTTATACGTTATACGTTATACGTCATAGGTTATACGTTATACGTTATACGTTATGCGTTATACGTTATACGTTATACGTCATAGGTTATACGTTATACGTTATACGTCATACGTTATACGTTATACGTCCTACGATATTCGTTATACGTTATACGTTATTAGTGATACGTTATACGTTATACATTATACGTTATACGTTATACGTTATACGTTATATGTTATACGTTATACGTTATACGTTATACGTTATACGTTATACGTTATACGTTATACGTTATACGTTATACGTTATACGTTATACGTTATACGTTGTACGTTATACGTTATACGTTATACGTTATTCGTTATACGTTATACGTTATACATTACATGTTATACGCTATACGTTATACGTTATACGTTATACGTTATACGTTATGCGTTATACGTTATACGTTATACGTTATACGTTATACGTTATACGTTATACGCTATACGTTATACGTTACACGTTATACGTCATAGGTCATACGTTATACGTTTATACGTTATACGTTATACGTTATACGTTATACGTCATACGTTATACGTTATTCGTAATACGTTATACGTGATACGTTATACGTTGTACGTTATACGTTATACGTTATACGTTATACGTTATACGTTATACGTTATACGTTATGCGTTATACGTTATACGTTATGCGTTATACGTTATACGTTATACGTTATACGTTATACGTTATACGTTATACGTTATACGTTATACGTTATACGTTATACGTTGTACGTTATACGTTATACGTATACGTTATTCGTTATACGTTATACGATATTCATTACATGTTATACGTTATACGTTATACGTTATACGTTATACGTTATACGTTATACGTCATACGTTATACGTTATTCGTAATACGTTATACGTGATACGTTATACGTTGTACGTTATACGTTATACGTTATACGTTATAAGTTATACGTTATACGTCATAGGTTATACGTTATACGTTATACGTTATACGTTATACGTTATACGTTATACGTTATACGTTATACGTTATACGTTATACGTTATACGTTATACGTTATACGTTATACGTTATGCGTTATACGTTATACGTTATACGTTATGCGTTATACGTTATACGTTATACGTTATACGTTATACGTTATACGTTATACGTTATACGTTATACGTTATAACGTTATACGTTATACGTTATACGTTATACGTTATACGTTATACGTTATACGTTATACGTTATACGTTATACGTTATACGATATACGTTATACTTATACGTTATACGTTATACGTTATTAGTTATACGTTATACGTTATACGTTATACGTCATAGGTTATACGTTATACGTTATGCGTTATACGTTATACGTTATACGTTATACGTTATACGTTATACGTTATACGTCATAGGTTATACATTATACGTTATACGTTATACGTCATAGGTTATACGTTATACGTTATACGTTATACGTTATACGTTATACGTTATACGTTATACGTTATACTTATACGTTATACGTTATACGTTATACGTTATACGTTATACGTTATACGTTATACGTTATACGTTATACGTTATACGTTATACGTTATACGTTATACGTTATACGTTATTAGTTATACGTTATACGTTATACGTTATACATCATAGGTTATGCGTTATACGTTATGCGTTATACGTTATACGTTATACGTTATACGTTATACGTTATACGTTATACGTCATAGGTTATACGTTATACGTTATACGTTATACGTTATACGTTATACGTTATACGTTATACGTTATACGTTATACGTTATACGTTATACGTATACGTTATACGTTATACGTTATACGTTATACGTTATACGTTATACGTTATACGTTATACTTATACGTTATACTTTATACGTTATACGTTATACGTTATACGTTATACGTTATACGTTATACGTTATACTTACACGTTATACGTCATAGGTTATACGTTATACGTTTTATACGTTATACGTTATACGTTACGTTATACGTTATACGTTATACGTTATACGTTATACGTTATACGTTATACGTCATACGTTATACGTTATACGTCCTACGATATTCGTTATACGTTATAACGTTATTAGTGATACGTTATACGTTATACGTTATACGTTATACGTTATACGTTATACGTTATACGTTATACGTTATACGTTATACGTTATACGTTATACGTTATACGTTATACGTTATACGTTATACGTTACGTTATACGTTATACGTTATACGTTATACGTTGTACGTTATACGTTATAACGAATAACGTATAACGTATAACGTATAACGTACAACGTATAACGTATAACGTATAACGTATAACGTAACGTATAACGTATAACGTATAACGTATAACGTATAACGTATAACGTATAACGTATAACGTATAACGTATAACGTATAACGTATAACGTATAACGTATAACGTATAACGTATAACGTATATTAGTTTCAGAAAGAAAAAAAAATAAATAAAGAACTAATAACGTATAACGTATAACGAATATCGTAGGACGTATAACGTATAACGTATGACGTATAACGTATAACGTATAACGTATAACGTATAACGTATAACGTATAACGTATAACGTATAACGTATAACGTATAACGTATAACGTATAACCTATGACGTATAACGTGTAACGTATAACGTATAACGTATAACGTATAACGTATAACGTATAACGTATAACGTATAAAGTATAACGTATAACGTATAACGTATAACTATAACGTATACGTATAACGTATAACGTATAACGTATAACGTATAACGTATAACGTATAACGTATAACGTATAACGTATAACGTATAACGTATAACGTATAACGTATAACGTATAACGTATAACGTATATAACCTATGACGTATAACGTATAACGTATAACGTATAACGTATAACGTATAACGTATAACGCATAACGTATAACGCATAACCTATGATGTATAACGTATAACGTATAACGTATAACTAATAACGTATAACGTATAACGTATAACGTATAACGTATAACGTATAACGTATAACGTATAACGTATAACGTATAACGTATAACGTATAACGTATAACGTATAACGTATAACGTATAACGTATAACGTATAACGTATAACGTATAACGTATAACGTATAACGTATAACGTATAACCTATGACGTATAACGTATAACGTATAATGTATAACCTATGACGTATAACGTATAACGTATAACGTATAACGTATAACGTATAACGTATAACGCATAACGTATAACGTATAACCTATGACGTATAACGTATAACGTATAACGTATAACTAATAACGTATAACGTATAACGTATAACGTATAACGTATATCGTATAACGTATAACGTATAACGTATAACGTATAACGTATAACGTATAACGTATAACGTATAACGTATAACGTATAACGTATAACGTATAACGTATAACGTATAACGTATAACGTATAACGTATAACGTATAACGTATAACGTATAACGCATAACGTATAACGTATAACGTATAACGCATAACGTATAACGTATAACGTATAACGTATAACGTATACGTATAACGTATAACGTATAACGTATAACGTATAACGTATAACGTATAACGTATAACGTATAACGTATAACCTATGACGTATAACGTATAACTTATAACGTATAACGTATAACGTATAACGTACAACGTATAACGTATCACGTATAACGTATTACGAATAACGTATAACGTATGACGTATAACGTATAACGTATAACGTATAACGTATAACGTATAACGTATAACATGTAATGAATATCGTATAACGTATAACGAATAACGTATAACGTATAACGTATAACGTACAACGTATAACGTATAACGTATACGTATAACGTATAACGTATAACGTATAACGTATAACGTATAACGTATAACGTATAACGCATAACGTATAACGTATAACGCATAACGTATAACGTATAACGTATAACGTATAACGTATAACGTATAACGTATAACGTACAACGTATAACGTATCACGTATAACGTATTACGAATAACGTATAACGTATGACGTATAACGTATAACGTATAACGTATAACGTATAATATAACGTATGACCTATGACGTATAACGTGTAACGTATAACGTATAGCGTATAACGTATAACGTATAACGTATAACGTATAACGTATAACGTATAACGCATAACGTATAACGTATAACGTATAACGTATAACGTATAGCGTATAACATGTAATGTATAACGTATAACGTATAACGAATAACGTATAACGTATAACGTATAACGTACAACGTATAACGTATAACGTATAACGTATAACGTATAACGTATAACGTATAACGTATAACGTATAACGTATAACGTATAACGTATAACGTATAACATATAACGTATAACGTATAACGTATAACGTATAATGTATAACGTATAACGTATCACTAATAACGTATAACGTATAACGAATATCGTAGGACGTATAACGTATAACGTATGACGTATAACGTATAACGTATAACCTATGACGTATAACGTATAACGTATAACGCATAACGTATAACGTATAACGTATAACCTATGACGTATAACGTATAACGTATAACGTATAACGTATAACGTATAACGTATAACCTATGACGTATAACGTGTAACGTATAACGTATAGCGTATAACGGATAACGTATAACGTATAACGTATAACGTATAACGTATAACGCATAACGTATAACGTATAACGTATAACGCATAACGTATAACGTATAACGTATAACGTATAACGTATAACGTATAACGTATAACGTATAACCTATGACGTATAACGTATAACTTATAACGTATAACGTATAACGTATAACGTACAACGTATAACGTATCACGTATAACGTATTACGAATAACGTATAACGTATGACGTATAACGTATAACGTATAACGTATAACGTATAACGTATAACGTATAACATGTAATGTATATCGTATAACGTATAACGAATAACGTATAACGTATAACGTATAACGTACAACGTATAACGTATAACGTATAACGTATAACGTACAACGTATAACGTACAACGTATAACGTACAACGTATAACGTACAACGTATAACGTACAACTTATAACGTACAACGTATAACGTACAACGTATAACGTAGAACGTATAACGTATAACGTATAACGTATAACGTATAACGTACAACGTATAACGTACAACTTATAACGTACAACGTATAACGTACAACGTATAACGTAGAACGTATAACGTATAACGTATAACGTATAACGTATAACGTATAACGTATAACGTATAACGTATAACGTATAACGTATAACGTATAACGTATAACGTATAACGTATAACGTATAACGTATAACGTATAACGTATAACGTATAACTAATAACGTATAACGTATTACGTATAACGTATAACGTATAACGTATAACGTATAACGTATAACGTATAACGTATAACGTATAACGTATAACGTATAACGTATAACGTATAACGTATAACGTATAACGTATAACGTATAACGTATAACGTATAACGTATAACGTATAACGTATAACGTATAACGTATAACGTATAACGTATAACCTATGACGTATAACGTATAACGTATAACGTATAACGTATAACGTATAACGTATAACGTATAACGCATAACGTATAACGTATAACCTATGACGTATAACGTATAACGTATAACGTATAACTAATAACGTATAACGTATAACGTATAACGTATAACGTATAACGTATAACATGTAATGTATAACGTATAACGTATAACGTATAACGAATAACGTATAACGTATAACGTATAACGTATAACGTATAACGTATAACGTATAACGTATAACGTATAACGTATAACGTATAACGTATAACGTATAACGTATAACGTATAACGTATAATGTATAACGTATAACGAATAACGTATAACGTATAACGTATAACGTATAACGTATAACGTATAACGTAAAACGTATAACGTATAACGTATAACGCATAACGTATAACGCATAACGTATAACGTATGACGTATAACGTATAACGTATAACGTATAACGTATAACGTATAACGTATAACGTATAACCTATGACGTATAACGTATAACGTATAACGTAAAACGTATAACGTATAACGTATAACGCATAACGTATAACGCATAACGTATAACGTATGACGTATAACGTATAACGTATAAAGTATAACGTATAACGTATAACGTATAACGTATAACGTATAACGTATAACGTATAACGTATAACGTATAACCTATGACGTATAACGTATAACTTATAACGTATAGCGTATAACGTATAACGTACAACGTATAACGTATCACGTATAACGTATTACGAATAACGTATAACGTATGACGTATAACGTATAACGTATAACGTATAACGTATAACGTATAACATGTAATGTATATCGTATAACGTATAACGAATAACGTATAACGTATAACGTATAACGTATAACGTATAACGTACAACGTATAACGTATAACGTATAACGTATAACGTATAACGTATAACGAATAACGTATAACGCATAACGTATAACGTACAACGTATAACGTATAACGTATAACGTATAACGTATAACGTATAACGTATCACGTGTAACGTATTACGAATAACGTACAACGTATAACGTATCACGTATAACGTATAACGTATAACGTATAACGTATAACGTATAACGTATAACGTATAACGTATAACGTATAACGTATAACGTATAACGTACAACGTATAACGTATCACGTATAACGTATTACGAATAACGTATAACGTATGACGTATAACGTATAACGTATAACGTATAACGTATAACGTATAACGTATAACGTATAACGTATAACATGTAATGTATATCGTATAACGTATAACGAATAACGTATAACGTATAACGTATAACGTATAACGTACAACGTATAACGTATAACGTATAACGTATAACGTATAACGTATAACGAATAACGTATAACGCATAACGTATAACGTACAACGTATAACGTATAACGTATAACGTATAACGTATAACGTATATCGTATAACGTATAACGTATAACGTATAACGTATAACATGTAATGTATAACGTATAACGTATAACGAATAACGTATAACGTATAACGTATAACGTACAACGTATAACGTATAACGTATAACGTATAACGTATAACGTATAACGTATAACGTATAACGTATAACGTACAACGTATAACGTACAACGTATAACGTACAACGTATAACGTACAACGTATAACGTACAACGTATAACGTACAACGTATAACGTAGAACGTAGAACGTATAACGTATAACGTATAACGTATAACGTATAACGTATAACGTATAACGTATAACGTATAACGTATAACGTATAACGTATAACGTATAACGTATAACGTATAACGTATAACGTATAACGTATAACGTATAACGTATAACGTATAACGTATAACGTATAACGTATAACGTATAACGTATAACGTATAACGTATAACGTATAACGTATAACGTATAACGTATAACGTATAACGTATAACGTATAACGTATAACCTATGACGTATAACGTATAACGTATAACGTATAACGTATAACGTATAACGTATAACGTATAACGTATAACGTATAACGTATAACGAATAACGTATAACGTATAACGTATAACGTATAACGTACAAAGTATAACGTATAACGTATAACGTATAACGTATAACGTATAACGAATAACGTATAACGCATAACGTATAACGTACAACGTATAACGTATAACGTATAACGTATAACGTATAACGTATAACGTATAACGTATAACGTATAACGTATAACGTATAACGTATAACGTATAACGTATAACGTATAACGTATAACGTATAACGTATAACGTATAACGTATAACGTATAACGTATAACGTATAACGTATAACGTATAACGTATAACGTATAACGTATAACGTATTACCTATGACGTATAACGTATAACGTATAACGTATAACGTATAACGTATAACGTATAACGCATAACGTATAACGCATAACCTATGATGTATAACGTATAACGTATAACGTATAACTAATAACGTATAACGTATTACGTATAACGTATAACGTATAACGTATAACGTATAACGTATAACGTATAACGTATAACGTATAACGTATAACGTATAACGTATAACGTATAACGTATAACGTATAACGTATAACGTATAACGTATAACGTATAACGTATAACGTATAACGTATAACGTATAACCTATGACGTATAACGTATAACGTATAACGTATAACGTATAACGTATAACGTATAACGTATAACGCATAACGTATAACGTATAACCTATGACGTATAACGTATAACGTATAACGTATAACTAATAACGTATAACGTATAACGTATAACGTATAACGTATAACGTATAACATGTAATGTATAACGTATAACGTATAACGTATAACGAATAACGTATAACGTATAACGTATAACGTATAACGTATAACGTATAACGTATAACGTATAACGTATAACGTATAACGTATAACGTATAACGTATAACGTATAATGTATAACGTATAACGAATAACGTATAACGTATAACGTATAACGTATAACGTATAACGTATAACGTAAAACGTATAACGTATAACGTATAACGCATAACGTATAACGCATAACGTATAACGTATGACGTATAACGTATAACGTATAACGTATAACGTATAACGTATAACGTATAACGTATAACCTATGACGTATAACGTATAACTTATAACGTATAACGTATAACGTATAACGTATAACGTACAACGTATAACGTATCACGTATAACGTATTACGAATAACGTACAACGTATAACGTACAACGTATAACGTAGAACGTATAACGTATAACGTATAACGTATAACGTATAACGTATAACGTATAACGTATAACGTATAACGTATAACGTATAACGTATAACGTATAACGTATAACGTATAACGTATAACGTATAACGTATAACGTATAACGTATAACGTATAACGTATAACGTATAACGTATAACGTATAACGTATAACGTATAACGTATAACGTATAACGTATAACGTATAACGTATAACGTATAACGTATAACGTATAACGTATAACGTATAACGTATAACGTATAACGTATAACGTATAACGTATTACCTATGACGTATAACGTATAACGTATAACGTATAACGTATAACGTATAACGTATAACGCATAACGTATAACGCATAACCTATGATGTATAACGTATAACGTATAACGTATAACTAATAACGTATAACGTATTACGTATAACGTATAACGTATAACGTATAACGTATAACGTATAACGTATAACGTATAACGTATAACGTATAACGTATAACGTATAACGTATAACGTATAACGTATAACGTATAACGTATAACGTATAACGTATAACGTATAACGTATAACGTATAACGTATAACGTATAACCTATGACGTATAACGTATAACGTATAACGTATAACGTATAACGTATAACGTATAACGTATAACGCATAACGTATAACGTATAACCTATGACGTATAACGTATAACGTATAACGTATAACTAATAACGTATAACGTATAACGTATAACGTATAACGTATAACGTATAACATGTAATGTATAACGTATAACGTATAACGTATAACGAATAACGTATAACGTATAACGTATAACGTATAACGTATAACGTATAACGTATAACGTATAACGTAAAACGTATAACGTATAACGTATAACGTATAACGTATAATGTATAACGTATAACGTATAACGTATAACGTATAACGTATAACGTATAACATGTAATGTATAACGTATAACGTATAACGTATAACGTATAACGTATAACGTATAACGTATAACGTATAACGTATAGCGTATAACGCATAACGTATAACGTATAACGCATAACGTATAACGTATAACGTATAACGTATAACGTATAACGTATAACGTATAACGTATAACGTATAACGTATAACGTATAACGTATAACCTATGACGTATAACGTATAACTTATAACGTATAACGTATAACGTATAACGTACAACGTATAACGTATCACGTGTAACGTATTACGAATAACGTACAACGTTTAACGTATCACGTATAACGTATAACGTATAACGTATAACGTATAACGTATAACGTATAACGTATAACGTATAACGTATAACGTATAACGTATAACGCATAACGTATAACGCATAACCTATGATGTATAACGTATAACGTATAACGTATAACTAATAACGTATAACGTATTACGTATAACGTATAACGTATAACGTATAACGTATAACGTATAACGTATAACGTATAACGTATAACGTATAACGTATAACGTATAACGTATAACGTATAACGTATAACGTATAACGTATAACGTATAACGTATAACGTATAACGTATAACGTATAACGTATAACGTATAACGTATAACGTATAACGTATAACCTATGACGTATAACGTATAACGTATAACGTATAACGTATAACGTATAACGTATAACGTATAACGCATAACGTATAACGTATAACCTATGACGTATAACGTATAACGTATAACGTATAACGTATAACTAATAACGTATAACGTATAACGTATAACGTATAACGTATAACGTATAACATGTAATGTATAACGTATAACGTATGACGTATAACGAATAACGTATAACGTATAACGTATAACGTATAACGTATAACGTATAACGTATAACGTATAACGTATAACGTATAACGTATAACGTATAACGTATAACGTATAATGTATAACGTATAACGTATAACGTATAACGTATAACGTATAACGTATAACATGTAATGTATAACGTATAACGTATAACGTATAACGTATAACGTATAACGTATAACGTATAACGTATAACGTATAGCGTATAACGCATAACGTATAACGTATAACGCATAACGTATAACGTATAACGTATAACGTATAACGTATAACGTATAACGTATAACGTATAACGTATAACGTATAACGTATAACGTATAACCTATGACGTATAACGTATAACTTATAACGTATAACGTATAACGTATAACGTACAACGTATAACGTATCACGTGTAACGTATTACGAATAACGTACAACGTATAACGTATCACGTATAACGTATAACGTATAACGTATAACGTATAACGTATAACGTATAACGTATAACGTATAACGTATAACGTATAACGTATAACGTATAACGTATAACGTATAACGTATAACGTGTAACGTATAACGTGTAACGTATAACGTATAACGTATAACGATTAACGTATAACGATTAACGTATAACGTATAACGTATAACGTACAACGTATAACGTATAACGTATAACGTATAACGTATAACGTATAACGTATAACGTATAACGTATAACGTACAACGTATAACGTACAACGTATAACGTACAACGTATAACGTACAACGTATAACGTACAACGTATAACGTACAACGTATAACGTATAACGTATAACGTATAACGTATAACGTATAACGTATAACGTATAACGTATAACGTATAACGTATAACGTATAACGTATAACGTATAACGTATAACGTATAACGTATAACGTATAACGTATAACGTATAACGTATAACGTATAACGTATAACGTATAACGTATAACGTATAACGTATAACGTATAACGTATAACGTATAACGTATAACGTATAACGTATAACGTATAACGTATAACGTATAACGTATAACGTATAACGTATAACGTATAACGTATAACGTATAACGTATAACGTATTACCTATGACGTATAACGTATAACGTATAACGTATAACGTATAACGTATAACGTATAACGCATAACGTATAACGCATAACCTATGATGTATAACGTATAACGTATAACGTATAACTAATAACGTATAACGTATTACGTATAACGTATAACGTATAACGTATAACGTATAACGTATAACGTATAACGTATAACGTATAACGTATAACGTATAACGTATAACGTATAACGTATAACGTATAACGTATAACGTATAACGTATAACGTATAACGTATAACGTATAACGTATAACGTATAACCTATGACGTATAACGTATAACGTATAACGTATAACGTATAACGTATAACGTATAACGTATAACGCATAACGTATAACGTATAACCTATGACGTATAACGTATAACGTATAACGTATAACTAATAACGTATAACGTATAACGTATAACGTATAACGTATAACGTATAACATGTAATGTATAACGTATAACGTATAACGTATAACGAATAACGTATAACGTATAACGTATAACGTATAACGTATAACGTATAACGTATAACGTATAACGTATAACGTATAACGTATAACGTATAACGTATAACGTATAACGTATAACGTATAACGTATAACGTATAACGTATAACGTATAACCTATGACGTATAACGTATAACTTATAACGTATAACGTATAACGTATAACGTACAACGTATAACGTATCACGTGTAACGTATTACGAATAACGTACAACGTATAACGTATCACGTATAACGTATAACGTATAACGTATAACGTATAACGTATAACGCATAACGTATAACGTATAACGTATAACGTATAACGTATAACGTATAACGTATAACGTATAACGTATAACGTATAACGTATAACGTATAACGTATAACGTATAACGTATAACCTATGACGTATAACGTATAACGTATAACGTATAACGTATAACGTATAACGTATAACGTATAACGCATAACGTATAACGTATAACCTATGACGTATAACGTATAACGTATAACGTATAACTAATAACGTATAACGTATAACGTATAACGTATAACGTATAACGTATAACATGTAATGTATAACGTATAACGTATAACGTATAACGAATAACGTATAACGTATAACGTATAACGTATAACGTATAACGTATAACGTATAACGTATAACGTATAACGTATAACGTATAACGTATAACGTATAACGTATAATGTATAACGTATAACGTATAACGTATAACGTATAACGTATAACGTATAACATGTAATGTATAACGTATAACGTATAACGTATAACGTATAACGTATAACGTATAACGTATAACGTATAACGTATAACGTATAGCGTATAACGCATAACGTATAACGTATAACGCATAACGTATAACGTATAACGTATAACGTATAACGTATAACGTATAACGTATAACGTATAACGTATAACGTATAACGTATAACGTATAACCTATGACGTATAACGTATAACTTATAACGTATAACGTATAACGTATAACGTACAACGTATAACGTATCACGTGTAACGTATTACGAATAACGTACAACGTATAACGTATCACGTATAACGTATAACGTATAACGTATAACGTATAACGTATAACGTATAACGTATAACGTATAACGTATAACGTATAACGTATAACGTATAACGTATAACGTATAACGTATAACGTGTAATGTATAACGTATAACGTATAACGAATAACGTATAACGTATAACGTATAACGTACAACGTATAACGTATAACGTATAACGTATAACGTATAACGTATAACGTATAACGTATAACGTATAACGTACAACGTATAACGTACAACGTATAACGTACAACGTATAACGTACAACGTATAACGTACAACGTATAACGTAGAACGTATAACGTATAACGTATAACGTATAACGTATAACGTATAACGTATAACGTATAACGTATAACGTATAACGTATAACGTATAACGTATAACGTATAACGTATAACGTATAACGTATAACGTATAACGTATAACGTACAACGTATAACGTATAACGTATAACGTATAACGTATAACGTATAACGTATAACGTATAACGTATAACGTATAACGTATAACGTATAACGTATAACGTATAACGTATAACGTATAACGTATAACGTATAACGTATAACGTATAACGTATAACGTATTACCTATGACGTATAACGTATAACGTATAACGTATAACGTATAACGTATAACGTATAACGCATAACGTATAACGCATAACCTATGATGTATAACGTATAACGTATAACGTATAACTAATAACGTATAACGTATTACGTATAACGTATAACGTATAACGTATAACGTATAACGTATAACGTATAACGTATAACGTATAACGTATAACGTATAACGTATAACGTATAACGTATAACGTATAACGTATAACGTATAACGTATAACGTATAACGTATAACGTATAACGTATAACGTATAACCTATGACGTATAACGTATAACGTATAACGTATAACGTATAACGTATAACGTATAACGTATAACGCATAACGTATAACGTATAACCTATGACGTATAACGTATAACGTATAACGTATAACTAATAACGTATAACGTATAACGTATAACGTATAACGTATAACGTATAACATGTAATGTATAACGTATAACGTATAACGTATAACGAATAACGTATAACGTATAACGTATAACGTATAACGTATAACGTATAACGTATAACGTATAACGTATAACGTATAACGTATAACGTATAACGTATAACGTATAACGTATAATGTATAACGTATAACGAATAACGTATAACGTATAACGTATAACGTATAACGTATAACGTATAACGTAAAACGTATAACGTATAACGTATAACGCATAACGTATAACGCATAACGTATAACGTATGACGTATAACGTATAACGTATAACGTATAACGTATAACGTATAACGTATAACGTATAACCTATGACGTATAACGTATAACTTATAACGTATAACGTATAACGTATAACGTATAACGTACAACGTATAACGTATCACGTATAACGTATTACGAATAACGTACAACGTATAACGTACAACGTATAACGTAGAACGTATAACGTATAACGTATAACGTATAACGTATAACGTATAACGTATAACGTATAACGTATAACGTATAACGTATAACGTATAACGTATAACGTATAACGTATAACGTATAACGTATAACGTATAACGTATAACGTATAACGTATAACGTATAACGTATAACGTATAACGTATAACGTATAACGTATAACGTATAACGTATAACGTATAACGTATAACGTATAACGTATAACGTATAACGTATAACGTATAACGTATAACGTATAACGTATAACGTATAACGTATAACGTATAACGTATAACGTATAACGTATTACCTATGACGTATAACGTATAACGTATAACGTATAACGTATAACGTATAACGTATAACGCATAACGTATAACGCATAACCTATGATGTATAACGTATAACGTATAACGTATAACTAATAACGTATAACGTATTACGTATAACGTATAACGTATAACGTATAACGTATAACGTATAACGTATAACGTATAACGTATAACGTATAACGTATAACGTATAACGTATAACGTATAACGTATAACGTATAACGTATAACGTATAACGTATAACGTATAACGTATAACGTATAACGTATAACCTATGACGTATAACGTATAACGTATAACGTATAACGTATAACGTATAACGTATAACGTATAACGCATAACGTATAACGTATAACCTATGACGTATAACGTATAACGTATAACGTATAACGTACAACGTATAACGTATCACGTATAACGTATTACGAATAACGTATAACGTATGACGTATAACGTATAACGTATAACGTATAACGTATAACGTATAACATGTAATGTATATCGTATAACGTATAACGAATAACGTATAACGTATAACGTATAACGTACAACGTATAACGTATAACGTATAACGTATAACGTATAACGTATAACGAATAACGTATAACGTATAACGTATAACGTACAACGTATAACGTATAACGTATAACGTATAACGTATAACGTATAACGTATAACGTATAACGAATAACGTATAACGTATAACGTATAACGTATAGCGTATAACGCATAACGTATAACGTATAACGCATAACGTATAACGTATAACGTATAACGTATAACGTATAACGTATAACGTATGACGTATAACGTATAACGTATAACGTATAACGTATAACCTATGACGTATAACGTATAACTTATAACGTATAACGTATAACGTATAACGTACAACGTATAACGTATCACGTGTAACGTATTACGAATAACGTACAACGTATAACGTATCACGTATAACGTATAACGTATAACGTATAACGTATAACGTATAACGTATAACGTATAACGTATAACGTATAACGTATAACGTATAACGTATAACGTATAACGTATAACATGTAATGTATAACGTATAACGTATAACGAATAACGTATAACGTATAACGTATAACGTACAACGTATAACGTATAACGTATAACGTATAACGTATAACGTACAACGTATAACGTACAACGTATAACGTACAACGTATAACGTACAACGTATAACGTACAACGTATAACGTACAACGTATAACGTACAACGTATAACGTAGAACGGATAACGTATAACGTATAACGTATAACGTATAACGTATAACGTATAACGTATAACGTATAACGTATAACGTATAACGTATAACGTATAACGTATAACGTATAACGTATAACGTATAACGTATAACGTATAACGTATAACGTATAACGTATAACGTATAACGTATAACGTATAACGTATAACGTATAACGTATAACGTATAACGTATAACGTATAACGTATAACTTATAACGTATAACGTATAACGTATAGCGTATAACGTATAACGTATAACGTATTACCTATGACGTATAACGTATAACGTATAACGTATAACGTATAACGTATAACGTATAACGCATAACGTATAACGCATAACCTATGATGTATAACGTATAACGTATAACGTATAACTAATAACGTATAACGTATTACGTATAACGTATAACGTATAACGTATAACGTATAACGTATAACGTATAACGTATAACGTATAACGTATAACGTATAACGTATAACGTATAACGTATAACGTATAACGTATAACGTATAGCGTATAACGTATAACGTATAACGTATAACGTATAACGTATAACGTATAACCTATGACGTATAACGTATAACGTATAACGTATAACGTATAACGTATAACGTATAACGCATAACGTATAACGTATAACCTATGACGTATAACGTGTAACGTATAACGTATAACTAATAACGTATAACGTATAACGTATAACGTATAACGTATAACGTATAACGTATAACATGTAATGTATAACGTATAACGTATAACGAATAACGTATAACGTATAACGTATAACGTATAACGTATAACGTATAACGTATAACGTATAACGTATAACGTATAACGTATAACGTATAACGTATAACGTATAACGTATAATGTATAACGTATAACGAATAACGTATAACGTATAACGTATAACGTATAACGTATAACGTATAACGTGAAACGTATAACGTATAACGTATAACGCATAACGTATAACGCATAACGTATAACGTATGACGTATAACGTATAACGTATAAAGTATAACGTATAACGTAAAACGTATAACGTATAACGTATAACGTATAACGTATAACGTATAACGTTTAACGTATAACGTATAACGTATAACGTATAACGTATAACGTATAACGTATAACGTATAACGTATAACGTATAACGTATAACGTATAACGTATAACGTATAACGTATAACGAATAACGTATAACGTATAACGTATAACGTATAACGTATAACGTATAACGTATAACGTATAACGTATAACGTATAACGCATAACGTATAACGTATAACGTATAACGTATAACGTATAACGTATAACGTATAACGTATAACGTATAACGTATAACCTATGACGTATAACGTATAACGTATAACGTATAACGTATAACGTATAACGTATAACGTATAACGTATAACGTATAACGTATAATGTATAACGTATAACGAATAACGTATAACGTATAACGTATAACGTATAACGTATAACGTATAACGTAAAACGTATAACGTATAACGTATAACGCATAACGTATAACGCATAACGTATAACGTATGACGTATAACGTATAACGTATAAAGTATAACGTATAATGTATAACGTATAACGTATAACGTATAACGTATAACGTATAACGTATAACGTATAACGTATAACGTATAACCTATGACGTATAACGTATAACTTATAACGTATAACGTATAACGTATAACGTACAACGTATAACGTATCACGTATAACGTATTACGAATAACGTATAACGTATGACGTATAACGTATAACGTATAACGTATAACGTATAACGTATAACATGTAATGTATATCGTATAACGTATAACGAATAACGTATAACGTATAACGTATAACGTATAACGTATAACGTACAACGTATAACGTATAACGTATAACGTATAACGTATAACGTATAACGAATAACGTATAACGTATAACGTATAACGTACAACGTATAACGTATAACGTATAACGTATAACGTATAACGTATAACGTATAACGTATAACGTATAACGTATAACGTATAACGTATAACGTATAGCGTATAACGCATAACGTATAACGTATAACGCATAACGTATAACGTATAACGTATAACGTATAACGTATAACGTATAACGTATAACGTATAACGTATAACGTATAACGTATAACGTATAACCTATGACGTATAACGTATAACTTATAACGTATAACGTATAACGTATAACGTACAACGTATAACGTATCACGTGTAACGTATTACGAATAACGTACAACGTATAACGTATCACGTATAACGTATAACGTATAACGTATAACGTATAACGTATAACGTATAACGTATAACGTATAACGTATAACGTATAACGTATAACGTATAACGTATAACGTATAACGTATAACATGTAATGTATAACGTATAACGTATAACGAATAACGTATAACGTATAACGTATAACGTACAACGTATAACGTATAACGTATAACGTATAACGTATAACGTATAACGTATAACGTATAACGTATAACGTACAACGTATAACGTACAACGTATAACGTACAACGTATAACGTACAACGTATAACGTACAACGTATAACGTACAACGTATAACGTAGAACGTATAACGTATAACGTATAACGTATAACGTATAACGTATAACGTATAACGTATAACGTATAACGTATAACGTATAACGTATAACGTATAACGTATAACGTATAACGTATAACGTATAACCTATGACGTATAACGTATAACTTATAACGTATAACGTATAACGTATAACGTACAACGTATAACGTATCACGTGTAACGTATTACGAATAACGTACAACGTATAACGTATCACGTATAACGTATAACGTATAACGTATAACGTATAACGTATAACGTATAACGTATAACGTATAACGTATAACGTATAACGTATAACGTATAACGTATAACGTATAACGTATAACATGTAATGTATAACGTATAACGTATAACGTATAACGTATAACGTATAACGTACAACGTATAACGTATAACGTATAACGTATAACGTATAACGTATAACGTATAACGTATAACGTATAACGTATAACGTACAACGTATAACGTACAACGTATAACGTACAACGTATAACGTACAACGTATAACGTACAACGTATAACGTAGAACGTATAACGTAGAACGTATAACGTATAACGTATAACGTATAACGTATAACGTATAACGTATAACGTATAACGTATAACGTATAACGTATAACGTATAACGTATAACGTATAACGTATAACGTATAACGTATAACGTATAACGTATAACGTATAACGTATAACGTATAACGTATAACGTATAACGTATAACGTATAACGTATAACGTATAACGTATAACGTATAACGTATAACGTATAACGTATAACGTATAACGTATAACGTATAACTAATAACGTATAACGTATAACGTATAACGTATAACGTATAACGTATAACGTATAACGTATAACGTATAACGTATAACGTATAACGTATAACGTATAACGTATAACGTATAACGTATAACGTATAACGTATAACGTATAACGTATAACGTATAACGTATAACGTATAACGTATAACGTATAACGTATAACGTATAACGTATAACTTATAACGTATAACGTATAACGTATAACGTATAACGTATAACGTATAACGTATAACGTATAACGTATAACGTATAACGTATAACGTATAACGTATAACGTATAACCTATGACGTATAACGTATAACGTATAACGTATAACGTATAACGTATAACGTATAACGCATAACGTATAACGTATAACCTATGACGTATAACGTATAACGTATAACGTATAACTAATAACGTATAACGTATAACGTATAACGTATAACGTATAACGTATAACGTATAACATGTAATGTATAACGTATAACGTATAACGAATAACGTATAACGTATAACGTATAACGTATAACGTATAACGTATAACGTATAACGTATAACGTATAACGTATAACGTATAACGTATAACGTATAACGTATAACGTATAATGTATAACGTATAACGAATAACGTATAACGTATAACGTATAACGTATAACGTATAACGTATAACGTAAAACGTATAACGTATAACGTATAACGCATAACGTATAACGCATAACGTATAACGCATGACGTATAACGTATAACGTATAAAGTATAACGTATAACGTATAACGTATAACGTATAACGTATAACGTATAACGTATAACGTATAACGTTTAACGTATAACGTATAACGTATAACGTATAACGTATAACGTATAACGTATAACGTATAACGTATAACGTATAACGTATAACGTATAACGTATAACGTGTAACGTGTAACGTGTAACGTATAACGTATAACGTATAACGTATAACGTATAACGTATAACGTATAACGTATAACGTATAACGTATAACGTATAACGTGTAACGTATAACCTATGACGTATAACGTATAACGTATAACGTATAACGTATAACGTATAACGCATAACGTATAACGCATAACCTATGACGTATAACGTATAACGTATAACGTATAACTAATAACGTATAACGTATAACGTATAACCTATGACGTATAACGTATAACGTATAACGTATAACTAATAACGTATAACGTATAACGTATAACGTATAACGTATAACGTATAACGTATAACGTATAACGTATAACGTATAACGTATAACGTATAACGTATAACGTATAACGTATAACGTATAACGTATAACGTATAACGTATAACGTATAACGTATAACGTATAACGTATAACGTATAACGTATAACGTATAACGTATAACGTAAACGTATAACGTATAACGTATAACGTATAACCTATGACGTATAACGTGTAACGTATAACGCATAACGTATAACGTATAACGTGTAACGTATAACGCATAACGTATAACGTATAACGTATAACGTATAACGTATAACGTATAAAGTATAACGTATAACGTATAACGTATAACGTATAACGTATAACGTATAACGTATAACGTATAACGTATAACGTATAACGTATAACGTATAACGTATAACGTATAACGTATAACGTATAACGTATTACGTATAACGTATAACGTATAACGTATAACGTATAACGTATAACGTATAACGTATAACGTATAACGTATAAAGTATAACGTATAACGTATAACGTATAACGTATAACGTATAACGTATAACGTATAACGTATAACGTATAACGTATAACGTATAACGTATAACCTATGACGTATAACGTGTAACGTATAACGTATAACGTATAACGTATAACGTATAACGTATAACGTATAACGTATAACGTATAAAGTATAACGTATAACGTATAACGTATAACGTATAACGTATAACGTATAACCTATGACGTATAACGTATAACGTATCACTGATAACGTATAACGTATAACGAATATCGTAGGACGTATAACGTATAACGTATGACGTATAACGTATAACGTATAACGTATAACGTATAACGTATAACGTATAACGTAAACGTATAACGTATAACGTATAACGTATAACCTATGACGTATAACGTGTAACGTATAACGCATAACGTATAACGTATAACGTATAACGTATAACGTATAACGTATAAAGTATAACGTATAACGTATAACGTATAACGTATAACGTATAACGTATAACGTATAACGTATAACGTATAACGTATAACGTAAACGTATAACGTATAACGTATAACGTATAACCTATGACGTATAACGTGTAACGTATAACGCATAACGTATAACGTATAACGTATAACGTATAACGTATAACGTATAAAGTATAACGTATAACGTATAACGTATAACGTATAACGTATAACGTATAACGTATAACGTATAACGTATAACGTATAACGTATAACGTATAACGTATAACGTATAACGTATAACGTATAACGTATTACGTATAACGTATAACGTATAACGTATAACGTATAACGTATAACGTATAACGTATAACGTATAACGTATAACGTATAACGTATAACGTATAACGTATAACGTATAACGTATAACGTATAACGTATAACGTATAACATGTAATGTATAACGTATAACGTATAACAAATAACGTATAACGTATAACGTATAACGTACAACGTATAACGTATAACGTATAACGTATAACGTATAACGTATAACGTATAACGTATAACGTATAACGTATAACGTATAACGTATAACGTATAACGTATAACGTATAACGTATAACGTATAACGTATAACGTATAACGTATCACTAATAACGTATAACGAATATCGTAGGACGTATAACGTATAACGTATGACGTATAACGTATAACGTATAACGTATGACGTATAACGTATAACGTATAACGTATAACGTATAACGTATAACGTATAACGTATAACGTATAACGTATAACGTATAACGTATAACGTATAACGTATAACGTATAACGTATAACGTATAACGTATAAAGTATAACGTATAACGTATAACGTATAACGTATAACGTATAACGTATAACGTATAACGTATAACGTATAACGTATAACGTATAACGTATAACGTATAACGTATAACCTATGACGTATAACGTGTAACGTATAACGTATAACGTATAACGTATAACGTATAACGTATAACGTATAACGTATAACGTATAACGTATAACGTATAACGTATAACGTATAACGTATAACGTATAACGTATAACGTATAACGTATAACGTATAACGTATAACGTATCACTAATAACGTATAACGTATAACGAATATCGTAGGACGTATAACGTATAACGTATGACGTATAACGTATAACGTATAACGTATGACGTATAACGTATAACGTATAACGTATAACGTATAACGTATAACGTATAACGTATAACGTATAACGTATAACGTATAACCTATGACGTATAACGTGTAACGTATAACGTATAACGTATAACGTATAACGTATAACGTATAACGTATAACGTATAACGTATAACGTATAAAGTATAACGTATAACGTATAACGTATAACGTATAACGTATAACGTATAACGTATAACGTATAACGTATAACGTATAACCTATGACGTATAACGTGTAACGTATAACGTATAACGTATAACGTATAACGTATAACGTATAACGTATAACGTATAACGTATAAAGTATGACGTATAACATATAACGTATAACGTATAACGTATAACGTATAACGTATAACGTATAACGTATAACGTATAACGTATAACGTATAACGTATAACGTATAACGTATAACGTATAACGTATAACGTATAACGTATAACGTATAACGTATAACGTATAACGTATAACGTATAACCTATGACGTATAACGTATAACGTATAACGTATAACGTATAACGTATAACGTATAACGTATCACTGATAACGTATAACGTATAACGAATATCGTAGGACGTATAACGTATAACGTATGACGTATAACGTATAACGTATAACGTATAACGTATAACGTATAACGTAAACGTATAACGTATAACGTATAACGTATAACGTATAACCTATGACGTATAACGTGTAACGTATAACGCATAACGTATAACGTATAACGTATAACGTATAACGTATAACGTATAAAGTATAACGTATAACGTATAACGTATAACGTATAACGTATAACGTATAACGTATAACGTATAACGTATAACGTATAACGTATCACTAATAACGTATAACGTATAACGAATATCGTAGGACGTATAACGTATAACGTATGACGTATAACGTATAACGTATAACGTATAACGTATAACGTATAACGTATAACGTATAACGTATAACGTATAACGTATAACCTATGACGTATAACGTGTAACGTATAACGTATAACGTATAACGTATAACGTATAACGTATAACGTATAACGTATAACGTATAACGTATAAAGTATAACGTATAACGTATAACGTATAACGTATAACGTATAACGTATAACGTATAACGTATAACGTATAACGTATAACCTATGACGTATAACGTGTAACGTATAACGTATAACGTATAACGTATAACGTATAACGTATAACGTATAACGTATAACGTATAAAGTATAACGTATAACGTATAACGTATAACGTATAACGTATAACGTATAACCTATGACGTATAACGTGTAACGTATAACGTATAACGTATAACGTATAACGTATAACGTATAACGTATAACGTATAACGTATAACGTATAAAGTATAACGTATAACGTATAACGTATAACGTATAACGTATAACGTATAACGTATAACGTATAACGTATAACGTATAACGTATAACGTATAACGTATAACGTATAACGTATAACGTATAACGTATAACGTATAACGTATAACGTATAACGTATAACGTATAACGTATAACGTATAACGTATAACCTATGACGTATAACGTATAACGTATAACGTATAACGTATAACGTATAACGTATAACGTATCACTGATAACGTATAACGTATAACGTATAACGTATAACGTATAACGTATAACGTATAACGTATAACCTATGACGTATAACGTATAACGTATAACGTATAACGTATAACGTATAACGTATAACGTATCACTGATAACGTATAACGTATAACGAATATCGTAGGACGTATAACGTATAACGTATGACGTATAACGTATAACGTATAACGTATAACGTATAACGTATAACGTATAACGTAAACGTATAACGTATAACGTATAACGTATAACCTATGACGTATAACGTGTAACGTATAACGCATAACGTATAACGTATAACGTATAACGTATAACGTATAACGTATAAAGTATAACGTATAACGTATAACGTATAACGTATAACGTATAACGTATAACGTATAACGTATAACGTATAACGTATAACGTATAACGTATAACGTATAACGTATAACGTATTACGTATAACGTATAACGTATAACGTATAACGTATAACGTATAACGTATAACGTATAACGTATAACGTATAACGTATAACGTATAACGTATAACGTATAACGTATAACGTATAACGTATGACGTATAACGTATAACGTATAACGCATAACGTATAACGTATAACGCATAACCTATGACGTATAACGCATAACGTATAACGTATAACGCATAACCTATGACGTATAACGTATAACGTATAACGTATAACGTATAACGTATAACGTATAACGTATAACGTATAACGTATAACGTATAACGTGTAACCTATGACGTATAACGTGTAACGTATAACGTATAACGTATAACGTATAACGTATAACGTATAACGTATAACGTATAAAGTATAACGTATAACGTATAACGTATAACGTATAACGTATAACGTATAACGTATAACGTATAACGTATAACGTATAACGTATAACGTATAACGTATAACGTATAACGTATAACGTATAACGTATAACGTATAACGTATAACGTATAACGTAAACGTATAACGTATAACGTATAACGTATAACCTATGACGTATAACGTGTAACGTATAACGCATAACGTATAACGTATAACGTATAACGTATAACGTATAACGTATAACGTATAACGTATAACGTATAACGTATAACATGTAATGTATAACGTATAACGAATAACGTATAACGTATAACGTATAACGTACAACGTATAACGTATAACGTATAACGTATAACGTATAACGTATAACGTATAACGTATAACGTATAACGTATAACGTATAACGTATAACGTATAACGTATAACGTATAACGTATAACGTATAACGTATAACGTATAACGTATAACGTATAACTTATAACGTATCACTAATAACGTATAACGTATAACGAATATCGTAGGACGTATAACGTATAACGTATGACGTATAACGTATAACGTATAACGTATGACGTATAACGTATAACGTATAACGTATAACGTATAACGTATAACGTATAACGTATAACGTATAACGTATAACGTATAACGTATAACCTATGACGTATAACGTGTAACGTATAACGTATAACGTATAACGTATAACGTATAACGTATAACGTATAACGTATAACGTATAAAGTATAACGTATAACGTATAACGTATAACGTATAACGTATAACGTATAACGTATAACGTATAACGTATAACGTATAACGTATAACGTATAACCTATGACGTATAACGTGTAACGTATAACGTATAACGTATAACGTATAACGTATAACGTATAACGTATAACGTATAACGTATAAAGTATAACGTATAACGTATAACGTATAACGTATAACGTATAACGTATAACGTATAACGTATAACGTATAACGTATAACGTATAACGTATAACGTATAACGTATAACCTATGACGTATAACGTATAACGTATAACGTATAACGTATAACGTATAACGTATAACGTATAACCTATGACGTATAACGTGTAACGTATAACGTATAACGTATAACGTATAACGTATAACGTATAACGTATAACGTATAACGTATAAAGTATAACGTATAACGTATAACGTATAACGTATAACGTATAACGTATAACGTATAACGTATAACGTATAACGTATAACGTATAACGTATAACGTATAACGTATAACGTATAACGTATAACGTATAACGTATAACGTATAACGTATACCGTATAACGTATAACGTATAACGTATAACGTATAACCTATGACGTACAACGTATAACGTATAACGTATAACGTATAACGTATAACGTATAACGTATCACTGATAACGTATAACGTATAACGAATATCGTAGGACGTATAACGTATAACGTATGACGTATAACGTATAACGTATAACGTATAACGTATAACGTATAACGTAAACGTATAACGTATAACGTATAACGTATAACCTATGACGTATAACGTGTAACGTATAACGCATAACGTATAACGTATAACGTATAACGTATAACGTATAACGTATAAAGTATAACGTATAACGTATAACGTATAACGTATAACGTATAACGTATAACGTATAACGTATAACGTATAACGTATAACGTATAACGTATCACTAATAACGTATAACGTATAACGAATATCGTAGGACGTATAACGTATAACGTATGACGTATAACGTATAACGTATAACGTATAACGTATAACGTATAACGTATAACGTATAACGTATAACGTATAACGTATAACGTATAACCTATGACGTATAACGTGTAACGTATAACGTATAACGTATAACGTATAACGTATAACGTATAACGTATAACGTATAACGTATAACGTATAAAGTATAACGTATAACGTATAACGTATAACGTATAACGTATAACGTATAACGTATAACGTATAACGTATAACGTATAACGTATAACGTATAACCTATGACGTATAACGTGTAACGTATAACGTATAACGTATAACGTATAACGTATAACGTATAACGTATAACGTATAACGTATAAAGTATAACGTATAACGTATAACGTATAACGTATAACGTATAACGTATAACCTATGACGTATAACGTGTAACGTATAACGTATAACGTATAACGTATAACGTATAACGTATAACGTATAACGTATAACGTATAACGTATAAAGTATAACGTATAACGTATAACGTATAACGTATAACGTATAACGTATAACGTATAACGTATAACGTATAACGTATAACGTATAACGTATAACGTATAACGTATAACGTATAACGTATAACGTATAACGTATAACGTATAACGTATAACGTATAACGTATAACGTATAACGTATAACGTATAACGTATAACGTATAACCTATGACGTATAACGTATAACGTATAACGTATAACGTATAACGTATAACGTATCACTGATAACGTATAACGTATAACGAATATCGTAGGACGTATAACGTATAACGTATGACGTATAACGTATAACGTATAACGTATAACGTATAACGTATAACGTATAACGTAAACGTATAACGTATAACGTATAACGTATAACCTATGACGTATAACGTGTAACGTATAACGCATAACGTATAACGTATAACGTATAACGTATAACGTATAACGTATAAAGTATAACGTATAACGTATAACGTATAACGTATAACGTATAACGTATAACGTATAACGTATAACGTATAACGTATAACGTATCACTAATAACGTATAACGTATAACGAATATCGTAGGACGTATAACGTATAACGTATGACGTATAACGTATAACGTATAACGTATAACGTATAACGTATAACGTATAACGTATAACGTATAACGTATAACGTATAACCTATGACGTATAACGTGTAACGTATAACGTATAACGTATAACGTATAACGTATAACGTATAACGTATAACGTATAAAGTATAACGTATAACGTATAACGTATAACGTATAACGTATAACGTATAACGTATAACGTATAACGTATAACGTATAACGTATAACGTATAACCTATGACGTATAACGTGTAACGTATAACGTATAACGTATAACGTATAACGTATAACGTATAACGTATAACGTATAACGCATAAAGTATAACGTATAACGTATAACGTATAACGTATAACGTATAACGTATAACCTATGACGTATAACGTGTAACGTATAACGTATAACGTATAACGTATAACGTATAACGTATAACGTATAACGTATAACGTATAAAGTATAACGTATAACGTATAACGTATAACGTATAACGTATAACGTATAACGTATAACGTATAACGTATAACGTATAACGTATAACGTATAACGTATAACGTATAACGTATAACGTATAACGTATAACGTATAACGTATAACGTATAACGTATAACGTATAACGTATAACGTATAACGTATAACCTATGACGTATAACGTATAACGTATAACGTATAACGTATAACGTATAACGTATAACGTATCACTGATAACGTATAACGTATAACGAATATCGTAGGACGTATAACGTATAACGTATGACGTATAACGTATAACGTATAACGTATAACGTATAACGTATAACGTATAACGTAAACGTATAACGTATAACGTATAACGTATAACCTATGACGTATAACGTGTAACGTATAACGCATAACGTATAACGTATAACGTATAACGCATAACGTATAACGTATAAAGTATAACGTATAACGTATAACGTATAACGTATAACGTATAACGTATAACGTATAACGTATAACGTATAACGTATAACGTATAACGTATAACGTATAACGTATAACGTATAACATGTAATGTATAACGTATAACGTATAACGTATAACGTATAACGTATAACGTATAACGTATAACGTATAACGTATAACGTATAACGTATAACGTATAACGTATAACGTATAACGTATAACGTATAACGTATAACGTATAACGTATAACGTATCACTGATAACGTATAACGTATAACGAATATCGTAGGACGTATAACGTATAACGTATGACGTATAACGTATAACGTATAACGTATAACGTATAACGTATAACGTATAACGTAAACGTATAACGTATAACGTATAACGTATAACCTATGACGTATAACGTGTAACGTATAACGCATAACGTATAACGTATAACGTATAACGTATAACGTATAACGTATAACGTATAAAGTATAACGTATAACGTATAACGTATAACGTATAACGTATAACGTATAACGTATAACGTATAACGTATAACGTATAACGTATAACGTATAACGTATAACGTATAACGTATTACGTATAACGTATAACGTATAACGTATAACGTATAACGTATAACGTATAACGTATGACGTATAACGTATAACGTATAACGCATAACGTATAACGTATAACGCATAACCTATGACGTATAACGTATAACGTATAACGTATAACGTATAACGTATAACGTATAACGTATAACGTATAACGTATAACGTATAACGTGTAACCTATGACGTATAACGTGTAACGTATAACGTATAACGTATAACGTATAACGTATAACGTATAAAGTATAACGTATAACGTATAACGTATAACGTATAACGTATAACGTATAACGTATAACGTATAACGTATAACGTATAACGTATAACGTATAACGTATAACGTATAACGTATAACGTATAACGTATAACGTATAACGTATAACGTATAACGTATAACGTATAACGTATAACGTATAACGTAAACGTATAACGTATAACGTATAACGTATAACCTATGACGTATAACGTGTAACGTATAACGCATAACGTATAACGTATAACGTATAACGTATAACGTATAACGTATAACGTATAACGTATAACGTATAACGTATAACATGTAATGTATAACGTATAACGAATAACGTATAACGTATAACGTATAACGTACAACGTATAACGTATAACGTATAACGTATAACGTATAACGTATAACGTATAACGTATAACGTATAACGTATAACGTATAACGTATAACGTATAACGTATCACGTATAACGTATAACGTATAACGTATAACTTATAACGTATCACTAATAACGTATAACGTATAACGAATATCGTAGGACGTATAACGTATAACGTATGACGTATAACGTATAACGTATAACGTATGACGTATAACGTATAACGTATAACGTATAACGTATAACGTATAACGTATAACGTATAACGTATAACGTATAACCTATGACGTATAACGTGTAACGTATAACGTATAACGTATAACGTATAACGTATAACGTATAACGTATAACGTATAAAGTATAACGTATAACGTATAATGTATAACGTATAACGTATAACGTATAACGTATAACGTATAACGTATAACGTATAACGTATAACGTATAACCTATGACGTATAACGTGTAACGTATAACGTATAACGTATAACGTATAACGTATAACGTATAACGTATAACGTATAACGTATAAAGTATAACGTATAACGTATAACGTATAACGTATAACGTATAACGTATAACGTATAACGTATAACGTATAACGTATAACGTATAACGTATAACGTATAACGTATAACCTATGACGTATAACGTATAACGTATAACGTATAACGTATAACGTATAACGTATAACGTATAACCTATGACGTATAACGTGTAACGTATAACGTATAACGTATAACGTATAACGTATAACGTATAACGTATAACGTATAACGTATAAAGTATAACGTATAACGTATAACGTATAACGTATAACGTATAACGTATAACGTATAACGTATAACGTATAACGTATAACGTATAACGTATAACGTATAACGTATAACGTATAACGTATAACGTATAACGTATAACGTATAACGTATAACGTATAACGTATAACGTATAACGTATAACGTATAACCTATGACGTACAACGTATAACGTATAACGTATAACGTATAACGTATAACGTATAACGTATCACTGATAACGTATAACGTATAACGAATATCGTAGGACGTATAACGTATAACGTATGACGTATAACGTATAACGTATAACGTATAACGTATAACGTATAACGTAAACGTATAACGTATAACGTATAACGTATAACCTATGACGTATAACGTGTAACGTATAACGCATAACGTATAACGTATAACGTATAACGTATAACGTATAACGTATAAAGTATAACGTATAACGTATAACGTATAACGTATAACGTATAACGTATAACGTATAACGTATAACGTATAACGTATAACGTATCACTAATAACGTATAACGTATAACGAATATCGTAGGACGTATAACGTATAACGTATGACGTATAACGTATAACGTATAACGTATAACGTATAACGTATAACGTATAACGTATAACGTATAACGTATAACGTATAACCTATGACGTATAACGTGTAACGTATAACGTATAACGTATAACGTATAACGTATAACGTATAACGTATAACGTATAAAGTATAACGTATAACGTATAACGTATAACGTATAACGTATAACGTATAACGTATAACGTATAACGTATAACGTATAACGTATAACGTATAACCTATGACGTATAACGTGTAACGTATAACGTATAACGTATAACGTATAACGTATAACGTATAACGTATAACGTATAACGTATAAAGTATAACGTATAACGTATAACGTATAACGTATAACGTATAACGTATAACCTATGACGTATAACGTGTAACGTATAACGTATAACGTATAACGTATAACGTATAACGTATAACGTATAACGTATAACGTATAAAGTATAACGTATAACGTATAACGTATAACGTATAACGTATAACGTATAACGTATAACGTATAACGTATAACGTATAACGTATAACGTATAACATATAACGTATAACGTATAACGTATAACGTATAACGTATAACGTATAACGTATAACGTATAACGTATAACGTATAACGTATAACGTATAACCTATGACGTATAACGTATAACGTATAACGTATAACGTATAACGTATAACGTATCACTGATAACGTATAACGTATAACGAATATCGTAGGACGTATAACGTATAACGTATGACGTATAACGTATAACGTATAACGTATAACGTATAACGTATAACGTATAACGTAAACGTATAACGTATAACGTATAACGTATAACCTATGACGTATAACGTGTAACGTATAACGCATAACGTATAACGTATAACGTATAACGTATAACGTATAACGTATAAAGTATAACGTATAACGTATAACGTATAACGTATAACGTATAACGTATAACGTATAACGTATAACGTATAACGTATAACGTATAACGTATCACTAATAACGTATAACGTATAACGAATATCGTAGGACGTATAACGTATAACGTATGACGTATAACGTATAACGTATAACGTATAACGTATAACGTATAACGTATAACGTATAACGTATAACGTATAACGTATAACCTATGACGTATAACGTGTAACGTATAACGTATAACGTATAACGTATAACGTATAACGTATAACGTATAACGTATAAAGTATAACGTATAACGTATAACGTATAACGTATAACGTATAACGCATAACGTATAACGTATAACGTATAACGTATAACGTATAACGTATAACCTATGACGTATAACGTGTAACGTATAACGTATAACGTATAACGTATAACGTATAACGTATAACGTATAACGTATAAAGTATAACGTATAACGTATAACGTATAACGTATAACGTATAACGTATAACCTATGACGTATAACGTGTAACGTATAACGTATAACGTATAACGTATAACGTATAACGTATAACGTATAACGTATAACGTATAAAGTATAACGTATAACGTATAACGTATAACGTATAACGTATAACGTATAACGTATAACGTATAACGTATAACGTATAACGTATAACGTATAACGTATAACGTATAACGTATAACGTATAACGTATAACGTATAACGTATAACGTATAACGTATAACGTATAACGTATAACGTATAACGTATAACGTATAACCTATGACGTATAACGTATAACGTATAACGTATAACGTATAACGTATAACGTATAACGTATCACTGATAACGTATAACGTATAACGAATATCGTAGGACGTATAACGTATAACGTATGACGTATAACGTATAACGTATAACGTATAACGTATAACGTATAACGTATAACGTAAACGTATAACGTATAACGTATAACGTATAACCTATGACGTATAACGTGTAACGTATAACGCATAACGTATAACGTATAACGTATAACGTATAACGTATAACGTATAAAGTATAACGTATAACGTATAACGTATAACGTATAACGTATAACCTATGACGTATAACGTGTAACGTATAACGTATAACGTATAACGTATAACGTATAACGTATAACGTATAACGTATAACGTATAAAGTATAACGTATAACGTATAACGTATAACGTATAACGTATAACGTATAACGTATAACGTATAACGTATAACGTATAACGTATAACGTATAACGTATAACGTATAACGTATAACGTATAACGTATAACGTATAACGTATAACGTATAACGTATAACGTATAACGTATAACGTATAACGTATAACCTATGACGTACAACGTATAACGTATAACGTATAACGTATAACGTATAACGTATAACGTATCACTGATAACGTATAACGTATAACGAATATCGTAGGACGTATAACGTATAACGTATGACGTATAACGTATAACGTATAACGTATAACGTATAACGTATAACGTAAACGTATAACGTATAACGTATAACGTATAACCTATGACGTATAACGTGTAACGTATAACGCATAACGTATAACGTATAACGTATAACGTATAACGTATAACGTATAAAGTATAACGTATAACGTATAACGTATAACGTATAACGTATAACGTATAACGTATAACGTATAACGTATAACGTATAACGTATCACTAATAACGTATAACGTATAACGAATATCGTAGGACGTATAACGTATAACGTATGACGTATAACGTATAACGTATAACGTATAACGTATAACGTATAACGTATAACGTATAACGTATAACGTATAACGTATAACCTATGACGTATAACGTGTAACGTATAACGTATAACGTATAACGTATAACGTATAACGTATAACGTATAACGTATAAAGTATAACGTATAACGTATAACGTATAACGTATAACGTATAACGTATAACGTATAACGTATAACGTATAACGTATAACGTATAACGTATAACCTATGACGTATAACGTGTAACGTATAACGTATAACGTATAACGTATAACGTATAACGTATAACGTATAACGTATAACGTATAAAGTATAACGTATAACGTATAACGTATAACGTATAACGTATAACGTATAACCTATGACGTATAACGTGTAACGTATAACGTATAACGTATAACGTATAACGTATAACGTATAACGTATAACGTATAACGTATAAAGTATAACGTATAACGTATAACGTATAACGTATAACGTATAACGTATAACGTATAACGTATAACGTATAACGTATAACGTATAACGTATAACATATAACGTATAACGTATAACGTATAACGTATAACGTATAACGTATAACGTATAACGTATAACGTATAACGTATAACGTATAACGTATAACCTATGACGTATAACGTATAACGTATAACGTATAACGTATAACGTATAACGTATCACTGATAACGTATAACGTATAACGAATATCGTAGGACGTATAACGTATAACGTATGACGTATAACGTATAACGTATAACGTATAACGTATAACGTATAACGTATAACGTAAACGTATAACGTATAACGTATAACGTATAACCTATGACGTATAACGTGTAACGTATAACGCATAACGTATAACGTATAACGTATAACGTATAACGTATAACGTATAAAGTATAACGTATAACGTATAACGTATAACGTATAACGTATAACGTATAACGTATAACGTATAACGTATAACGTATAACGTATAACGTATCACTAATAACGTATAACGTATAACGAATATCGTAGGACGTATAACGTATAACGTATGACGTATAACGTATAACGTATAACGTATAACGTATAACGTATAACGTATAACGTATAACGTATAACGTATAACGTATAACCTATGACGTATAACGTGTAACGTATAACGTATAACGTATAACGTATAACGTATAACGTATAACGTATAACGTATAAAGTATAACGTATAACGTATAACGTATAACGTATAACGTATAACGTATAACGTATAACGTATAACGTATAACGTATAACGTATAACGTATAACCTATGACGTATAACGTGTAACGTATAACGTATAACGTATAACGTATAACGTATAACGTATAACGTATAACGTATAAAGTATAACGTATAACGTATAACGTATAACGTATAACGTATAACGTATAACCTATGACGTATAACGTGTAACGTATAACGTATAACGTATAACGTATAACGTATAACGTATAACGTATAACGTATAACGTATAAAGTATAACGTATAACGTATAACGTATAACGTATAACGTATAACGTATAACGTATAACGTATAACGTATAACGTATAACGTATAACGTATAACGTATAACGTATAACGTATAACGTATAACGTATAACGTATAACGTATAACGTATAACGTATAACGTATAACGTATAACGTATAACGTATAACGTATAACCTATGACGTATAACGTATAACGTATAACGTATAACGTATAACGTATAACGTATAACGTATCACTGATAACGTATAACGTATAACGAATATCGTAGGACGTATAACGTATAACGTATGACGTATAACGTATAACGTATAACGTATAACGTATAACGTATAACGTATAACGTAAACGTATAACGTATAACGTATAACGTATAACCTATGACGTATAACGTGTAACGTATAACGCATAACGTATAACGTATAACGTATAACGTATAACGTATAACGTATAAAGTATAACGTATAACGTATAACGTATAACGTATAACGTATAACGTATAACGTATAACGTATAACGTATAACGTATAACGTATAACGTATAACGTATAACGTATAACGTATAACATGTAATGTATAACGTATAACGTATAACGTATAACGTATAACGTATAACGTATAACGTATAACGTATAACGTATAACGTATAACGTATAACGTATAACGTATAACGTATAACGTATAACGTATAACGTATAACGTATAACGTATAACGTATAACGTATAACGTATAACGTATCACTAATAACGTATAACGTATAACGAATATCGTAGGACGTATAACGTATAACGTATGACGTATAACGTATAACGTATAACGTATAACGTATAACGTATAACGTATAACGTATAACGTAAACGTATAACGTATAACGTATAACGTATAACCTATGACGTATAACGTGTAACGTATAACGCATAACGTATAACGTATAACGTATACCGTATAACGTATAACGTATAAAGTATAACGTATAACGTATAACGTATAACGTATAACGTATAACGTATAACGTATAACGTATAACGTATAACGTATAACGTATAACGTATAACGTATAACGTATAACGTATTACGTATAACGTATAACGTATAACGTATAACGTATAACGTATAACGTATAACGTATAACGTATAACGTATAACGTATAACGTATAACGTATAACGTATAACGTATAACGTATAACGTATAACGTATAACGTATAACGTATAACATGTAATGTATAACGTATAACGTATAACGAATAACGTATAACGTATAACGTATAACGTACAACGTATAACGTATAACGTATAACGTATAACGTATAACGTATAACGTATAACGTATAACGTATAACGTATAACGTATAACGTATAACGTATAACGTATAACGTATAACGTATAACGTATAACGTATAACGTATAACGTATAACGTATCACTAATAACGTATAACGAATATCGTAGGACGTATAACGTATAACGTATGACGTATAACGTATAACGTATAACGTATGACGTATAACGTATAACGTATAACGTATAACGTATAACGTATAACGTATAACGTATAACGTATAACGTATAACGTATAACGTATAACGTATAACGTATAACGTATAAAGTATAACGTATAACGTATAACGTATAACGTATAACGTATAACGTATAACGTATAACGTATAACGTATAACGTATAACGTATAACGTATAACGTATAACGTATAACCTATGACGTATAACGTGTAACGTATAACGTATAACGTATAACGTATAACGTATGACGTATAACGTATAACGTATAACGTATAACGTATAACGTATAACGTATAACGTATAACGTATAACGTATAACGTATAACGTATAACGTATAACGTATAACGTATCACTAATAACGTATAACGTATAACGAATATCGTAGGACGTATAACGTATAACGTATGACGTATAACGTATAACGTATAACGTATGACGTATAACGTATAACGTATAACGTATAACGTATAACGTATAACGTATAACGTATAACGTATAACGTATAACGTATAACGTATAACCTATGACGTATAACGTGTAACGTATAACGTATAACGTATAACGTATAACGTATAACGTATAACGTATAACGTGTAACGTATAAAGTATAACGTATAACGTATAACGTATAACGTATAACGTATAACGTATAACGTATAACGTATAACGTATAACGTATAACCTATGACGTATAACGTGTAACGTATAACGTATAACGTATAACGTATAACGTATAACGTATAACGTATAACGTATAACGTATAAAGTATGACGTATAACATATAACGTATAACGTATAACGTATAACGTATAACGTATAACGTATAACGTATAACGTATAACGTATAACGTATAACGTATAACGTATAACGTATAACGTATAACGTATAACGTATAACGTATAACGTATAACGTATAACGTATAACGTATAACGTATAACGTATAACCTATGACGTATAACGTATAACGTATAACGTATAACGTATAACGTATAACGTATAACGTATCACTGATAACGTATAACGTATAACGTATAACGTATAACGTATAACGTATAACGTATAACCTATGACGTATAACGTATAACGTATAACGTATAACGTATAACGTATAACGTATAACGTATCACTGATAACGTATAACGTATAACGAATATCGTAGGACGTATAACGTATAACGTATGACGTATGACGTATAACGTATAACGTATAACGTATAACGTATAACGTATAACGTATAACGTAAACGTATAACGTATAACGTATAACGTATAACCTATGACGTATAACGTGTAACGTATAACGCATAACGTATAACGTATAACGTATAACGTATAACGTATAACGTATAAAGTATAACGTATAACGTATAACGTATAACGTATAACGTATAACGTATAACGTATAACGTATAACGTATAACGTATAACGTATAACGTATAACGTATAACGTATAACGTATTACGTATAACGTATAACGTATAACGTATAACGTATAACGTATAACGTATAACGTATAACGTATAACGTATAACGTATAACGTATAACGTATAACGTATAACGTATAACGTATAACGTATGACGTATAACGTATAACGTATAACGCATAACGTATAACGTATAACGCATAACCTATGACGTATAACGTATAACGTATAACGTATAACGTATAACGTATAACGTATAACGTATAACGTATAACGTATAACGTATAACGTGTAACCTATGACGTATAACGTGTAACGTATAACGTATAACGTATAACGTATAACGTATAACGTATAACGTATAAAGTATAACGTATAACGTATAACGTATAACGTATAACGTATAACGTATAACGTATAACGTATAACGTATAACGTATAACGTATAACGTATAACGTATAACGTATAACGTATAACGTATAACGTATAACGTATAACGTATAACGTATAACGTATAACGTATAACGTATAACGTATAACGTATAACGTATAACGTATAACGTATAACGTATAACGTATAACGTAAACGTATAACGTATAACGTATAACGTATAACCTATGACGTATAACGTGTAACGTATAACGTATAACGTATAACGTATAACGTATAACGTATAACGTATAACGTATAACGTATAACGTATAAAGTATAACGTATAACGTATAACGTATAACGTATAACGTATAACGTATAACGTATAACGTATAACGTATAACGTATAACGTATAACGTATAACGTATAACGTATAACGTATAACGTATAACGTATAACGTATAACGTATAACGTATAACGTATAACGTATAACGTATAACGTATAACGTATAACGTATAACGTATAACGTATAACGTATAACCTATGACGTATAACCTATGACGTATAACGTGTAACGTATAACGTATAACGTATAAAGTATAACGTATAACGTATAAAGTATAACGTATAACGTATAACGTATAACGTATAACGTATAACGTATAACGTATAACGTATAACGTATAACGTATAACGTATAACGTATAACGTATAACGTATAACGTATAACGTATAACGTATAACGTATAACGTATAACGTATAACGTATAACGTATAACGTATAACGTATAACGTATAACGTATAACGTATAAGGTATAACGTATAACGTATAACGTATAACGTATAACGTATAACGTAAAACGTATAACGTATAACGTATAACGTATAACGTATAACGTATAACGTATAACGTATAACGTATAACGTATAACGTATAACGTATAACGTATAACGTATAACGTATATCGTATAACGTATAACGTATAACGTATAACCTATGACGTATAACGTATAACGTATAACGTATAACGTATAACGTATAACGTATAACGTATCACTGATAACGTATAACGTATAACGAATATCGTAGGACGTATAACGTATAACGTATAACGTATAACGTATAACGTATAACGTATAACGTATAACGTATAACGTATAACGTATAACGTATAACGTATAACGTATAACGTATAACGTATAACGTATAACGTATAACGTATAACGTATAACGTATAACGTATAACGTATAACGTATAACGTATAACCTATGACGTATAACGTATAACGTATAACGTATAACGTATAACGTATAACGTATAACGTATCACTGATAACGTATAACGTATAACGTATAACGTATAACGTATAACGTATAACGTATAACGTATAACCTATGACGTATAACGTATAACGTATAACGTATAACGTATAACGTATAACGTATAACGTATCACTGATAACGTATAACGTATAACGAATATCGTAGGACGTATAACGTATAACGTATGACGTATGACGTATAACGTATAACGTATAACGTATAACGTATAACGTATAACGTATAACGTAAACGTATAACGTATAACGTATAACGTATAACCTATGACGTATAACGTGTAACGTATAACGCATAACGTATAACGTATAACGTATAACGTATAACGTATAACGTATAAAGTATAACGTATAACGTATAACGTATAACGTATAACGTATAACGTATAACGTATAACGTATAACGTATAACGTATAACGTATAACGTATAACGTATAACGTATAACGTATTACGTATAACGTATAACGTATAACGTATAAAGTATAACGTATAACGTATAACGTATAACGTATAACGTATAACGTATAACGTATAACGTATAACGTATAACGTATAACGTATAACGTATGACGTATAACGTATAACGTATAACGCATAACGTATAACGTATAACGCATAACCTATGACGTATAACGTATAACGTATAACGTATAACGTATAACGTATAACGTATAACGTATAACGTATAACGTATAACGTATAACGTGTAACCTATGACGTATAACGTGTAACGTATAACGTATAACGTATAACGTATAACGTATAACGTATAACGTATAACGTATAAAGTATAACGTATAACGTATAACGTATAACGTATAACGTATAACGTATAACGTATAACGTATAACGTATAACGTATAACGTATAACGTATAACGTATAACGTATAACGTATAACGTATAACGTATAACGTATAACGTATAACGTATAACGTATAACGTATAACGTATAACGTATAACGTATAACGTATAACGTATAACGTATAACGTATAACATATAACGTATAACGTATAACGTATAACGTATAACGTATAACGTATAACGTATAACGTATAACCTATGACGTATAACGTATAACGTATAACGTATAACGTATAACGTATAACTAATAACGTATAACGTATAACGAATATCGTAGGACGTATAACGTATAACGTATGACGTATAACGTATAACGTATAACGTATAACGTATAACGTATAACCTATGACGTATAACGTATAACGTATAACGTATAACGTATAACGTATAACGTATAACGTATAACGTATAACGTATCACTAATAACGTATAACGTATAACGAATATCGTAGGACGTATAACGTATAACGTATGACGTATAACGTATAACGTATAACGTATAACGTATAACGTATAACGTAAACGTATAACGTATAACGTATAACGTATAACCTATGACGTATAACGTGTAACGTATAACGTATAACGTATAACGTATAACGTATAACGTATAACGTATAACGTATAACGTATAACGTATAAAGTATAACGTATAACGTATAACGTATAACGTATAACGTATAACGTATAACGTATAACGTATAACGTATAACGTATAACGTATAACGTATAACGTATAACGTATAACGTATAACGTATAACGTATAACGTATAACGTATAACGTATAACGTATAACGTATAACGTATAACGTATAACGTATAACGTATAACGTATAACGTATAACGTATAACGTATAACGTATAACCTATGACGTATAACCTATGACGTATAACGTGTAACGTATAACGTATAACGTATAAAGTATAACGTATAACGTATAAAGTATAACGTATAACGTATAACGTATAACGTATAACGTATAACGTATAACGTATAACGTATAACGTATAACCTATAACCTATGACGTATAACGTATAACGTATAACGTATAACGTATAACGTATAACGTATAACGTATAACGTATAACGTATAACGTATAACCTATGACGTATAACGTATAACGTATAACGTATAACGTATAACGTATAACGTATAACGTATAACGCATAACGTATAACGTATAACCTATGACGTATAACGTATAACGTATAACGTATAACTAATAACGTATAACGTATAACGTATAACGTATAACGTATAACGTATAACGTATAACATGTAATGTATAACGTATAACGTATAACGAATAACGTATAACGTATAACGTATAACGTATAACGTATAACGTATAACGTATAACGTATAACGTATAACGTATAACGTATAACGTATAACGTATAACGTATAACGTATAATGTATAACGTATAACGAATAACGTATAACGTATAACGTATGACGTATAACGTATAACGTATAACGTATAACGTATAACGTATAACGTATAACGTATAACGTATAACGTATAACGTATAAAGTATAACGTATAACGTATAACGTATAACGTATAACGTATAACGTATAACGTATAACGTATAACGTATAACGTATAACGTATAACGTATCACTAATAACGTATAACGTATAACGAATATCGTAGGACGTATAACGTATAACGTATGACGTATAACGTATAACGTATAACGTATAACGTATAACGTATAACGTAAACGTATAACGTATAACGTATAACGTATAACCTATGACGTATAACGTGTAACGTATAACGTATAACGTATAACGTATAACGTATAACGTATAACGTATAACGTATAACGTATAACGTATAACGTATAAAGTATAACGTATAACGTATAACGTATAACGTATAACGTATAACGTATAACGTATAACGTATAACGTATAACGTATAACGTATAACGTATAACGTATAACGTATAACGTATAACGTATAACGTATAACGTATAACGTATAACGTATAACGTATAACGTATAACGTATAACGTATAACGTATAACGTATAACGTATAACGTATAACGTATAACCTATGACGTATAACCTATGACGTATAACGTGTAACGTATAACGTATAACGTATAAAGTATAACGTATAACGTATAAAGTATAACGTATAACGTATAACGTATAACGTATAACGTATAACGTATAACGTATAACGTATAACGTATAACGTATAACCTATGACGTATAACGTATAACGTATAACGCATAACGTATAACGCATAACGTATAACGTATAACGTATAACGTATAACGTATAACGTATAACGTATAACGTATAACGTATAACGTATAACGTATAACGTATAACGTATAACGTATAACGTATAACGTATAACGTATAACGTATAACGTATAACGTATAACGTATAACGTATAACGTATAACGTATAACGTATAACGTATAACGTATAACGTATAAAGTATAACGTATAACGTATAACGTATAACGTATAAAGTATAACGTATAACGTATAACGTATAACGTATAACGTATAACGTATAACGTATAACGTATAACGTATAACGTATAACGTATAACGTATAACGTATAAAGTATAACGTATAACGTATAACGTATAACGTATAACGTATAACGTATAACGTATAACGTATAACGTATAACGTATAACGTATAACGTATCACTAATAACGTATAACGTATAACGAATATCGTAGGACGTATAACGTATAACGTATGACGTATAACGTATAACGTATAACGTATAACGTATAACGTATAACGTAAACGTATAACGTATAACGTATAACGCATAACGTATAACGTATAACGCATAACCTATGACGTATAACGTATAACGTATAACGTATAACGTATAACGTATAACGTATAACGTATAACGTATAACGTATAACGTATAACGTGTAACCTATGACGTATAACGTGTAACGTATAACGTATAACGTATAACGTATAACGTATAACGTATAACGTATAACGTATAACGTATAACGTATAACGTATAACGTATAAAGTATAACGTATAACGTATAACGTATAACGTATAACGTATAACGTATAACGTATAACGTATAACGTATAACGTATAACGTATAACGTATAACGTATAAAGTATAACGTATAACGTATAACGTATAACGTATAACGTATAACGTATAACGTATAACGTATAACGTATAACGTATAACGTATAACGTATAACGTATCACTAATAACGTATAACGTATAACGAATATCGTAGGACGTATAACGTATAACGTATGACGTATAACGTATAACGTATAACGTATAACGTATAACGTATAACGTATGACGTATAACGTATAACGTATAACGCATAACGTATAACGTATAACGCATAACCTATGACGTATAACGTATAACGTATAACGTATAACGTATGACGTATAACGTATAACGTATAACGTATAACGTATAACGTATAACGTATAACGTATAACGTATAACGTATAACGTATAAAGTATAACGTATAACGTATAACGTATAACGTATAACGTATAACGTATAACGTATAACGTATAACGTATAACGTATAACGTATAACGTATCACTAATAACGTATAACGTATAACGAATATCGTAGGACGTATAACGTATAACGTATGACGTATAACGTATAACGTATAACGTATAACGTATAACGTATAACGTAAACGTATAACGTATAACGTATAACGTATAACCTATGACGTATAACGTATAACGTATAACGTATAACGTATAACGTATAACGTATAACGGATAACGTATAACGTATAACGTATAACGTATAACGTATAACGTATAACGTATAACGTATAACGTATAACGTATAACGTATAACGTATAACGTATAACGTATAACGTATAACGTATAACCTATGACGTATAACGTATAACGTATAACGTATAACGCATAACGTATAACGTATAACGTATAACCTATGACGTATAACGTATAACGTATAACGTATAACGTATAACGTATAACGTTTAACGTATAACCTATGACGTATAACGTGTAACGTATAACGTATAACGTATAACGTATAACGTATAACGTATAACGTATAAAGTATAACGTATAACGTATAACGTATAACGTATAACGTATAACGTATAACGTATAACGAATAACGTATAACGTATAACGTATAACGTACAACGTATAACGTAGAACGTATAACGTATAACGTATAACGTATAACGTATAACGTATAACGTAGAACGTATAACGTACAACGTATAACGTACAACGTATAACGTACAACGTATAACGTATAACGTATAACGTATAACGTATAACGTATAACGTATAACGTATAACGTATAACGTATAACGTATAACGTATAACGTATAACGTATATCGTATAACGTATAACGTATAACGTATAACGTATAACGTATAACGTATAACGTATAACGTATAACGTATAACGTATAACGTATAACGTATAACGTATAACGTATAACGTATAACGTATAACGTATAACGTATAACGTATAACGTATAACGTATAACGTATAACGTATAACGTATAACGTATAACGTATAACGTATAACGTATAACGTTTAACGTAGAACGTATAACGTATAACGTATAACGTATAACGTATAACGTATAACGTATAACGTATAACGTATAACGTATAACGTATAACGTATAACGTTTAACGTAGAACGTAGAACGTATAACGTATAACGTATAACGTATAACGTATAACGTATAACGTATAACGTATAACGTATAACGTATAACGTATAACCTATGACGTATAACGTATAACGTATAACGTATAACGCATAACGTATAACGTATAACGCATAACGTATAACGTATAACGTATAACGTATAACGTATAACGTATAACGTATAACGTATAACCTATGACGTATAACGTATAACTTATAACGTATAACGTATAACGTATAACGTATAACGTATAACATGTAATGTATAACGTATAACGTATAACGAATAACGTATAACGTATAACGTATAACGTACAACGTATAACGTATAACGTATAACGTATAACGTATAACGTATAACGTATAACGTATAACCTATGACGTATAACGTATAACGTATAACGCATAACGTATAACGCATAACGTATAACGTATAACGTATAACGTATAACGTATAACGTATAACGTATAACGTATAACGTATAACGTATAACGTATAACGTATAACGTATAACGTATAACGTATAACGTATAACGTATAACGTATAACGTATAACGTATAACGTATAACGTATAACGTATAACGTATAACGTATAACGTATAACGTATAAAGTATAACGTATAACGTATAACGTATAACGTATAAAGTATAACGTATAACGTATAACGTATAACGTATAACGTATAACGTATAACGTATAACGTATAACGTATAACGTATAACGTATAACGTATAAAGTATAACGTATAACGTATAACGTATAACGTATAACGTATAACGTATAACGTATAACGTATAACGTATAACGTATAACGTATAACGTATAACGTATAACGTATAACGTATAACGTATAACGTATAACGTATAACGTATAACGTATAACGTATAACGTATAACGTATAACGTATAACGTATAACGTATAACGTATAACGTATAACGTATAACGTATAACGTATAACGTATAACGTATAACGTATAACGTATAACCTATGACGTATAACGTATAACGTATAACGTATAACGCATAACGTATAACGTATAACGTATAACGTATAACCTATGACGTATAACGTATAACGTATAACGTATAACGTATAACGTATAACGTATAACGTATAACCTATGACGTATAACGTGTAACGTATAACGTATAACGTATAACGTATAACGTATAACGTATAACGTATAAAGTATAACGTATAACGTATAACGTATAACGTATAACGTATAACGTATAACGTATAACGAATAACGTATAACGTATAACGTATAACGTACAACGTATAACGTAGAACGTATAACGTATAACGTATAACGTATAACGTATAACGTATAACGTAGAACGTATAACGTACAACGTATAACGTACAACGTATAACGTACAACGTATAACGTACAACGTATAACGTACAACGTATAACGTAGAACGTATAACGTATAACGTATAACGTATAACGTATAACGTATAAAGTATAACGTATAACGTATAACGTATAACGTATAAAGTATAACGTATAACGTATAACGTATAACGTATAACGTATAACGTATAACGTATAACGTATAACGTATAACGTATAACGTATAACGTATAAAGTATAACGTATAACGTATAACGTATAACGTATAACGTATAACGTATAACGTATAACGTATAACGTATAACGTATAACGTATAACGTATAACGTATAACGTATAACGTATAACGTATAACGTATAACGTATAACGTATAACGTATAACGTATAACGTATAACGTATAACGTATAACGTATAACGTATAACGTATAACGTATAACGTATAACGTATAACGTATAACGTATAACGTATAACCTATGACGTATAACGTATAACGTATAACGTATAACGCATAACGTATAACGTATAACGTATAACGTATAACCTATGACGTATAACGTATAACGTATAACGTATAACGTATAACGTATAACGTATAACGTATAACCTATGACGTATAACGTGTAACGTATAACGTATAACGTATAACGTATAACGTATAACGTATAACGTATAAAGTATAACGTATAACGTATAACGTATAACGTATAACGTATAACGTATAACGTATAACGAATAACGTATAACGTATAACGTATAACGTACAACGTATAACGTAGAACGTATAACGTACAACGTATAACGTATAACGTATAACGTATAACGTAGAACGTATAACGTGCAACGTATAACGTACAACGTATAACGTACAACGTATAACGTACAACGTATAACGTACAACGTATAACGTAGAACGTATAACGTACAACGTATAACGTATAACGTATAACGTATAACGTATAACGTATAACGTATAACGTATAACGTATAACGTATAACGTATAACGTATAACGTATAACGTATAACGTCTAACGTATAACGTATAACGTATAACGTATAACGTATAACGTATAACGTATAACGTATAACGTATAACGTATAACGTATAACGTATAACGTATAACGTATAACGTATAACGTATAACGTATAACGTATAACGTATAACGTATAACGTATAACGTATAACGTATAACGTATAACGTATAACGTATAACGTATAACGTATAACGTATAACGTATAACGTATAACGTATAACGTATAACGTATAACGTATAACGTATAACGTATAACGTATAACGTATAACGTATAACGTATAACGTATAACGTATAACCTATGACGTATAACGTATAACGTATAACGTATAACGCATAACGTATAACGTATAACGTATAACCTATGACGTATAACGTATAACGTATAACGTATAACGTATAACGTATAACGTATAACGTATAACCTATGACGTATAACGTGTAACGTATAACGTATAACGTATAACGTATAACGTATAACGTATAACGTATAACGTATAACGTATAACCTATGACGTATAACGTATAACGTATAACGTATAACGCATAACGTATAACGTATAACGTATAACCTATGACGTATAACGTATAACGTATAACGTATAACGTATAACGTATAACGTATAACGTATAACCTATGACGTATAACGTGTAACGTATAACGTATAACGTATAACGTATAACGTATAACGTATAACGTATAAAGTATAACGTATAACGTATAACGTATAACGTATAACGTATAACGTATAACGTATAACGAATAACGTATAACGTATAACGTATAACGTACAACGTATAACGTAGAACGTATAACGTATAACGTATAACGTATAACGTATAACGTATAACGTATAACGTATAACGTATAACGTATAACGTACAACGTATAACGTACAACGTATAACGTACAACGTATAACGTACAACGTATAACGTACAACGTATAACGTATAACGTATAACGTATAACGTATAACGTATAACGTATAACGTATAACGTATAACGTATAACGTATAACGTATAACGTATAACGTATAACGTATAACGTATAACGTATAACGTATAACGTATAACGTATAACGTATAACGTATAACGTATAACGTATAACGTATAACGTATAACGTATAACGTATAACGTATAACGTATAACGTATAACGTATAACGTATAACGTATAACGTATAACGTATAACGTATAACGTATAACGTATAACGTATAACGTATATCGTATAACGTATAACGTATAACGTATAACGTATAACGTATAACGTTTAACGTAGAACGTATAACGTATAACGTATAACGTATAACGTATAACGTATAACGTATAACGTATAACGTATAACGTATAACGTATAACGTATAACGTTTAACGTAGAACGTAGAACGTATAACGTATAACGTATAACGTATAACGTATAACGTATAACGTATAACGTATAACGTATAACGTATAACGTATAACCTATGACGTATAACGTATAACGTATAACGTATAACGCATAACGTATAACGTATAACGCATAACGTATAACGTATAACGTATAACGTATAACGTATAACGTATAACGTATAACGTATAACCTATGACGTATAACGTATAACTTATAACGTATAACGTATAACGTATAACGTATAACGTATAACATGTAATGTATAACGTATAACGTATAACGAATAACGTATAACGTATAACGTATAACGTACAACGTATAACGTATAACGTATAACGTATAACGTATAACGTATAACGTATAACGTATAACCTATGACGTATAACGTATAACGTATAACGCATAACGTATAACGCATAACGTATAACGCATAACGTATAACGTATAACGTATAACGTATAACGTATAACGTATAACGTATAACGTATAACGTATAACGTATAACGTATAACGTATAACGTATAACGTATAACGTATAACGTATAACGTATAACGTATAACGTATAACGTATAACGTATAACGTATAACGTATAACGTATAACGTATAACGTATAACGTAGAACGTATAACGTATAACGTATAACGTATAACGTATAACGTATAACGTATAACGTATAACGTATAACGTATAACGTATAACGTATAACGTATAACGTATAACGTATAACGTATAACGTCTAACGTATAACGTATAACGTATAACGTATAACGTATAACGTATAACGTATAACGTATAACGTATAACGTATAACGTATAACGTATAACGTATAACGTATAACGTATAACGTATAACGTATAACGTATAACGTATAACGTATAACGTATAACGTATAACGTATAACGTATAACGTATAACGTATAACGTATAACGTATAACGTATAACGTATAACGTATAACGTATAACGTATAACGCATAACGTATAACGTATAACGTATAACGTATAACGTATAACCTATGACGTATAACGTATAACGTATAACGTATAACGCATAACGTATAACGTATAACGTATAACCTATGACGTATAACGTATAACTTATAACGTATAACGTATAACGTATAACGTACAACGTATAACGTATAACGTAGAACGTACAACGTATAACGTACAACGTATAACGTACAACGTATAACGTACAACGTATAACGTACAACGTATAACGTAGAACGTATAACGTATAACGTGTAACGTATAACGTATAACGTATAACGTATAACGTATAACGTATAACGTATAAAGTATAACGTATAACGTATAACGTATAACGTATAACGTATAACGTATAACGTATAACGAATAACGTATAACGTATAACGTATAACGTACAACGTATAACGTAGAACGTATAACGTATAACGTATAACGTATAACGTATAACGTATAACGTAGAACGTATAACGTACAACGTATAACGTACAACGTATAACGTACAACGTATAACGTACAACGTATAACGTACAACGTATAACGTAGAACGTATAACGTATAACGTATAACGTATAACGTATAACGTATAACGTATAACGTATCACGTATAACGTATAACGTATAACGTATAACGTATAACGTATAACGTATAACGTATAACGTATAACGTATAACGTATAACGTATAACGTATAACGTATAACGTATAACGTATAACGTATAACGTATAACGTATAACGTATAACGTATAACGTATAACGTATAACGTATAACGTATAACGTATAACGTATAACGTATAACGTATAACGTATAACGTATAACGTATAACGTATAACGTATAACGTATAACCTATGACGTATAACGTATAACGTATAACGTATAACGCATAACGTATAACGTATAACGTATAACCTATGACGTATAACGTATAACGTATAACGTATAACGTATAACGTATAACGTATAACGTATAACCTATGACGTATAACGTGTAACGTATAACGTATAACGTATAACGTATAACGTATAACGTATAACGTATAACGTATAACGTATAACCTATGACGTATAACGTATAACGTATAACGTATAACGCATAACGTATAACGTATAACGTATAACCTATGACGTATAACGTATAACGTATAACGTATAACGTATAACGTATAACGTATAACGTATAACCTATGACGTATAACGTGTAACGTATAACGTATAACGTATAACGTATAACGTATAACGTATAACGTATAAAGTATAACGTATAACGTATAACGTATAACGTATAACGTATAACGTATAACGTATAACGAATAACGTATAACGTATAACGTATAACGTACAACGTATAACGTAGAACGTATAACGTATAACGTATAACGTATAACGTATAACGTATAACGTATAACGTATAACGTAGAACGTATAACGTACAACGTATAACGTACAACGTATAACGTACAACGTATAACGTACAACGTATAACGTACAACGTATAACGTATAACGTATAACGTATAACGTATAACGTATAACGTATAACGTATAACGTATAACGTATAACGTATAACGTATAACGTATAACGTATAACGTATAACGTATAACGTATAACGTATAACGTATAACGTATAACGTATAACGTATAACGTATAACGTATAACGTATAACGTATAACGTATAACGTATAACGTATAACGTATAACGTATAACGTATAACGTATAACGTATAACGTATAACGTATAACGTATAACGTATAACGTATAACGTATAACGTATAACGTATAACGTATAACGTATAACGTATAACGTATAACGTATAACGTATAACGTATAACGTATAACGTTTAACGTAGAACGTATAACGTATAACGTATAACGTATAACGTATAACGTATAACGTATAACGTATAACGTATAACGTATAACGTATAACGTATAACGTTTAACGTAGAACGTAGAACGTATAACGTATAACGTATAACGTATAACGTATAACGTATAACGTATAACGTATAACGTATAACGTATAACGTATAACCTATGACGTATAACGTATAACGTATAACGTATAACGCATAACGTATAACGTATAACGCATAACGTATAACGTATAACGTATAACGTATAACGTATAACGTATAACGTATAACGTATAACCTATGACGTATAACGTATAACTTATAACGTATAACGTATAACGTATAACGTATAACGTATAACATGTAATGTATAACGTATAACGTATAACGAATAACGTATAACGTATAACGTATAACGTACAACGTATAACGTATAACGTATAACGTATAACGTATAACGTATAACGTATAACGTATAACCTATGACGTATAACGTATAACGTATAACGCATAACGTATAACGCATAACGTATAACGCATAACGTATAACGTATAACGTATAACGTATAACGTATAACGTATAACGTATAACGTATAACGTATAACGTATAACGTATAACGTATAACGTATAACGTATAACGTATAACGTATAACGTATAACGTATAACGTATAACGTATAACGTATAACGTATAACGTATAACGTATAACGTATAACGTATAACGTATAAAGTATAACGTATAACGTATAACGTATAACGTATAAAGTATAACGTATAACGTATAACGTATAACGTATAACGTATAACGTATAACGTATAACGTATAACGTATAACGTATAACGTATAACGTATAAAGTATAACGTATAACGTATAACGTATAACGTATAACGTATAACGTATAACGTATAACGTATAACGTATAACGTATAACGTATAACGTATAACGTATAACGTATAACGTATAACGTATAACGTATAACGTATAACGTATAACGTATAACGTATAACGTATAACGTATAACGTATAACGCATAACGTATAACGTATAACGTATAACGTATAACGTATAACGTATAACGTATAACGTATAACGTATAACGTATAACCTATGACGTATAACGTATAACGTATAACGTATAACGCATAACGTATAACGTATAACGTATAACGTATAACCTATGACGTATAACGTATAACGTATAACGTATAACGTATAACGTATAACGTATAACGTATAACCTATGACGTATAACGTGTAACGTATAACGTATAACGTATAACGTATAACGTATAACGTATAACGTATAACGTATAAAGTATAACGTATAACGTATAACGTATAACGTATAACGTATAACGTATAACGTATAACGAATAACGTATAACGTATAACGTATAACGTACAACGTATAACGTAGAACGTATAACGTATAACGTATAACGTATAACGTATAACGTATAACGTACAACGTATAACGTACAACGTATAACGTACAACGTATAACGTACAACGTATAACGTACAACGTATAACGTACAACGTATAACGTACAACGTATAACGTAGAACGTATAACGTATAACGTATAACGTATAACGTATAACGTATAACGTATAACGTATAACGTATAACGTATAACGTATAACGTATAACGTATAACGTATAACGTCTAACGTATAACGTATAACGTATAACGTATAACGTATAACGTATAACGTATAACGTATAACGTATAACGTATAACGTATAACGTATAACGTATAACGTATAACGTATAACGTATAACGTATAACGTATAACGTATAACGTATAACGTATAACGTATAACGTATAACGTATAACGTATAACGTATAACGTATAACGTATAACGTATAACGTATAACGTATAACGTATAACGTATAACGTATAACGTATAACGTATAACGTATAACGTATAACGTATAACGTATAACGTATAACCTATGACGTATAACGTATAACGTATAACGTATAACGCATAACGTATAACGTATAACGTATAACCTATGACGTATAACGTATAACTTATAACGTATAACGTATAACGTATAACGTACAACGTATAACGTACAACGTATAACGTATAACGTATAACGTATAACGTATAACGTATAACGTATAACGTATAACGTATAACGTATAACGTATAACGTATAACGTATAACGTATAACGTATAACGTATAACGTATAACGTATAACGTATAACGTATAACGTATAACGTATAACGTATAACGTATAACGTATAACGTATAACGTTTAACGTAGAACGTAGAACGTATAACGTATAACGTATAACGTATAACGTATAACGTATAACGTATAACGTATAACGTATGACGTATAACGTATAACGTATAACGTATAACGTATAACGTATAACGTATAACGTATAAAGTATAACGTATAACGTATAACGTATAACGTATAACGTATAACGTATAACGTATAACGAATAACGTATAACGTACAACGTATAACGTACAACGTATAACGTAGAACGTATAACGTATAACGTATAACGTATAACGTATAACGTATAACGTAGAACGTATAACGTACAACGTATAACGTACAACGTATAACGTACAACGTATAACGTACAACGTATAACGTACAACGTATAACGTAGAACGTATAACGTATAACGTATAACGTATAACGTATAACGTATAACGTATAACGTATAACGTATAAAGTATAACGTATAACGTATAACGTATAACGTATAACGTATAACGTATAACGTATAACGAATAACGTATAACGTACAACGTATAACGTACAACGTATAACGTAGAACGTATAACGTATAACGTATAACGTATAACGTATAACGTATAACGTAGAACGTATAACGTACAACGTATAACGTACAACGTATAACGTATAACGTATAACGTATAACGTATAACGTATAACGTATAACGTATAACGTATAACGTATAACGTATAACGTATAACGTATAACGTATAACGTATAACGTATAACGTATAACGTATAACGTATAACGTTTAACGTAGAACGTATAACGTATAACGTATAACGTATAACGTATAACGTATAACGTATAACGTATAACGTATAACGTATAACCTATGACGTAGAACGTATAACTTATAACGTATAACGTATAACGTATAACGTACAACGTATAACGTACAACGTATAACGTATAACGTATAACGTATAACGTATAACGTATAACGTATAACGTATAACGTATAACGTATAACGTATAACGTATAACGTATAACGTATAACGTATAACGTATAACGTACAACGTATAACGTACAACGTATAACGTACAACGTATAACGTACAACGTATAACGTACAACGTATAACGTAGAACGTATAACGTATAACGTGTAACGTATAACGTATAACGTATAACGTATAACGTATAACGTATAACGTATAAAGTATAACGTATAACGTATAACGTATAACGTATAACGTATAACGTATAACGTATAACGAATAACGTATAACGTATAACGTATAACGTACAACGTATAACGTAGAACGTATAACGTATAACGTATAACGTATAACGTATAACGTATAACGTAGAACGTATAACGTACAACGTATAACGTACAACGTATAACGTATAACGTATAACGTATAACGTATAACGTATAACGTATAACGTATAACGTATAACGTATAACGTATAACGTATAACGTCTAACGTATAACGTATAACGTATAACGTATAACGTATAACGTATAACGTATAACGTATAACGTATAACGTATAACGTATAACGTATAACGTATAACGTATAACGTATAACGTATAACGTATAACGTATAACGTATAACGTATAACGTATAACGTATAACGTATAACGTATAACGTATAACGTATAACGTATAACGTATAACGTATAACGTATAACGTATAACGTATAACGTTTAACGTAGAACGTATAACGTATAACGTATAACGTATAACGTATAACGTATAACGTATAACGTATAACGTATAACGTATAACGTATAACGTATAACCTATGACGTATAACGTATAACTTATAACGTATAACGTATAACGTATAACGTACAACGCATAACGTACAACGTATAACGTATAACGTATAACGTATAACGTATAACGTATAACGTATAACGTATAACGTATAACGTATAACGTATAACGTATAACGTATAACGTATAACGTATAACGTATAACGTATAACGTATAACGTTTAACGTAGAACGTAGAACGTATAACGTATAACGTATAACGTATAACGTATAACGTATAACGTATAACGTATAACGTATAACGTATAACGTATAACCTATGACGTATAACGTATAACGTATAACGTATAACGCATAACGTATAACGTATAACGCATAACGTATAACGTATAACGTATAACGTATAACGTATAACGTATAACGTATAACGTATAACGTATAACGTATAACGTATAACGTATAACGTATAACGTATAACGTATAACGTATAACGTATAAAGTATAACGTATAACGTATAACGTATAACGTATAACGTATAACGTATAACGTATAACGAATAACGTATAACGTACAACGTATAACGTACAACGTATAACGTAGAACGTATAACGTATAACGTATAACGTATAACGTATAACGTATAACGTAGAACGTATAACGTACAACGTATAACGTACAACGTATAACGTACAACGTATAACGTACAACGTATAACGTACAACGTATAACGTAGAACGTATAACGTATAACGTATAACGTATAACGTATAACGTATAACGTAGAACGTATAACGTATAACGTATAACGTATAACGTATAACGTATAACGTAGAACGTATAACGTACAACGTATAACGTACAACGTATAACGTACAACGTATAACGTACAACGTATAACGTACAACGTATAACGTAGAACGTATAACGTATAACGTGTAACGTATAACGTATAACGTATAACGTATAACGTATAACGTATAACGTATAAAGTATAACGTATAACGTATAACGTATAACGTATAACGTATAACGTATAACGTATAACGAATAACGTATAACGTATAACGTATAACGTACAACGTATAACGTAGAACGTATAACGTATAACGTATAACGTATAACGTATAACGTATAACGTAGAACGTATAAGGTACAACGTATAACGTACAACGTATAACGTATAACGTATAACGTATAACGTATAACGTATAACGTATAACGTATAACGTATAACGTATAACGTATAACGTCTAACGTATAACGTATAACGTATAACGTATAACGTATAACGTATAACGTATAACGTATAACGTATAACGTATAACGTATAACGTATAACGTATAACGTATAACGTATAACGTATAACGTATAACGTATAACGTATAACGTATAACGTATAACGTATAACGTATAACGTATAACGTATAACGTATAACGTATAACGTATAACGTATAACGTATAACGTTTAACGTAGAACGTATAACGTATAACGTACAACGTATAACGTATAACGTATAACGTATAACGTATAACGTATAACGTATAACCTATGACGTATAACGTATAACTTATAACGTATAACGTATAACGTATAACGTACAACGTATAACGTACAACGTATAACGTATAACGTATAACGTATAACGTATAACGTATAACGTATAACGTATAACGTATAACGTATAACGTATAACGTATAACGTATAACGTATAACGTATAACGTATAACGTACAACGTATAACGTACAACGTATAACGTACAACGTATAACGTACAACGTATAACGTACAACGTATAACGTAGAACGTATAACGTATAACGTGTAACGTATAACGTATAACGTATAACGTATAACGTATAACGTATAACGTATAAAGTATAACGTATAACGTATAACGTATAACGTATAACGTATAACGTATAACGTATAACGAATAACGTATAACGTATAACGTATAACGTACAACGTATAACGTAGAACGTATAACGTATAACGTATAACGTATAACGTATAACGTATAACGTAGAACGTATAACGTACAACGTATAACGTACAACGTATAACGTATAACGTATAACGTATAACGTATAACGTATAACGTATAACGTATAACGTATAACGTATAACGTATAACGTATAACGTATAACGTATAACGTATAACGTATAACGTATAACGTATAACGTATAACCTATGACGTATAACGTATAACTTATAACGTATAACGTATAACGTATAACGTACAACGTATAACGTACAACGTATAACGTATAACGTATAACGTATAACGTATAACGTATAACGTATAACGTATAACGTATAACGTATAACGTATAACGTATAACGTATAACGTATAACGTATAACGTATAACGTATAACGTATAACGTTTAACGTAGAACGTAGAACGTATAACGTATAACGTATAACGTATAACGTATAACGTATAACGTATAACGTATAACGTATAACGTATAACGTATAACCTATGACGTATAACGTATAACGTATAACGTATAACGCATAACGTATAACGTATAACGCATAACGTATAACGTATAACGTATAACGTATAACGTATAACGTATAACGTATAACGTATAACCTATGACGTATAACGTATAACTTATAACGTATAACGTATAACGTATAACGTATAACGTATAACATGTAATGTATAACGTATAACGTATAACGAATAACGTATAACGTATAACGTATAACGTACAACGTATAACGTATAACATATAACGTATAACGTATAACGTATAACGTATAACGTATAACGTATAACGTATAACGTATAACGTATAACGTATAACGTACAACGTATAACGTACAACGTATAACGTACAACGTATAACGTAGAACGTATAACGTATAACGTGTAACGTATAACGTATAACGTATAACGTATAACGTATAACGTATAACGTATAAAGTATAACGTATAACGTATAACGTATAACGTATAACGTATAACGTATAACGTATAACGAATAACGTATAACGTATAACGTATAACGTACAACGTATAACGTAGAACGTATAACGTATAACGTATAACGTATAACGTATAACGTATAACGTAGAACGTATAACGTACAACGTATAACGTACAACGTATAACGTATAACGTATAACGTATAACGTATAACGTATAACGTATAACGTATAACGTATAACGTATAACGTATAACGTCTAACGTATAACGTATAACGTATAACGTATAACGTATAACGTATAACGTATAACGTATAACGTATAACGTATAACGTATAACGTATAACGTATAACGTATAACGTATAACGTATAACGTATAACGTATAACGTATAACGTATAACGTATAACGTATAACGTATAACGTATAACGTATAACGTATAACGTATAACGTATAACGTATAACGTATAACGTATAACGTTTAACGTAGAACGTATAACGTATAACGTATAACGTATAACGTATAACGTATAACGTATAACGTATAACGTATAACGTATAACGTATAACGTATAACGTATAACGTATAACGTATAACGTATAACGTATAACGTATAACGTATAACGTATAACGTATAACGTATAAAGTATAACGTATAACGTATAACGTATAACGTATAACGTATAACGTATAACGTATAACGTATAACGTATAACGTATAACGTATAACGTATAACGTATAACGTATAACGTATAACGTATAACGTTTAACGTAGAACGTAGAACGTATAACGTATAACGTATAACGTATAACGTATAACGTATAACGTATAACGTATAACGTATAACGTATAACGTATAACCTATGACGTATAACGTATAACGTATAACGTATAACGCATAACGTATAACGTATAACGCATAACGTATAACGTATAACGTATAACGTATAACGTATAACGTATAACGTATAACGTATAACGTATAACCTATGACGTATAACGTATAACTTATAACGTATAACGTATAACGTATAACGTATAACGTATAACATGTAATGTATAACGTATAACGTATAACGAATAACGTATAACGTATAACGTATAACGTACAACGTATAACGTATAACATATAACGTATAACGTATAACGTATAACGTATAACGTATAACGTATAACGTATAACGTATAACGTATAACGTATAACGTACAACGTATAACGTACAACGTATAACCTACAACGTATAACGTAGAACGTATAACGTATAACGTGTAACGTATAACGTATAACGTATAACGTATAACGTATAACGTATAACGTATAAAGTATAACGTATAACGTATAACGTATAACGTATAACGTATAACGTATAACGTATAACGAATAACGTATAACGTATAACGTATAACGTACAACGTATAACGTAGAACGTATAACGTATAACGTATAACGTATAACGTATAACGTATAACGTAGAACGTATAACGTACAACGTATAACGTACAACGTATAACGTATAACGTATAACGTATAACGTATAACGTATAACGTATAACGTATAACGTACAACGTATAACGTACAACGTATAACGTATAACGTATAACGTATAACGTATAACGTATAACGTATAACGTATAACGTATAACGTATAACGTATAACGTATAACGTATAACGTATAACGTATAACGTACAACGTATAACGTACAACGTATAACGTACAACGTATAACGTACAACGTATAACGTACAACGTATAACGTAGAACGTATAACGTATAACGTGTAACGTATAACGTATAACGTATAACGTATAACGTATAACGTATAACGTATAAAGTATAACGTATAACGTATAACGTATAACGTATAACGTATAACGTATAACGTATAACGAATAACGTATAACGTATAACGTATAACGTACAACGTATAACGTAGAACGTATAACGTATAACGTATAACGTATAACGTATAACGTATAACGTAGAACGTATAACGTACAACGTATAACGTACAACGTATAACGTATAACGTATAACGTATAACGTATAACGTATAACGTATAACGTATAACGTATAACGTATAACGTATAACGTCTAACGTATAACGTATAACGTATAACGTATAACGTATAACGTATAACGTATAACGTATAACGTATAACGTATAACGTATAACGTATAACGTATAACGTATAACGTATAACGTATAACGTATAACGTATAACGTATAACGTATAACGTATAACGTATAACGTATAACGTATAACGTATAACGTATAACGTATAACGTATAACGTATAACGTATAACGTTTAACGTAGAACGTATAACGTATAACGTATAACGTATAACGTATAACGTATAACGTATAACGTATAACGTATAACGTATAACGTATAACGTATAACCTATGACGTATAACGTATAACTTATAACGTATAACGTATAACGTATAACGTACAACGTATAACGTACAACGTATAACGTATAACGTATAACGTATAACGTATAACGTATAACGTATAACGTATAACGTATAACGTATAACGTATAACGTATAACGTATAACGTATAACGTATAACGTATAACGTATAACGTATAACGTTTAACGTAGAACGTAGAACGTATAACGTATAACGTATAACGTATAACGTATAACGTATAACGTATAACGTATAACGTATAACGTATAACGTATAACCTATGACGTATAACGTATAACGTATAACGTATAACGCATAACGTATAACGTATAACGCATAACGTATAACGTATAACGTATAACGTATAACGTATAACGTATAACGTATAACGTATAACCTATGACGTATAACGTATAACTTATAACGTATAACGTATAACGTATAACGTATAACGTATAACATGTAATGTATAACGTATAACGTATAACGAATAACGTATAACGTATAACGTATAACGTACAACGTATAACGTATAACATATAACGTATAACGTATAACGTATAACGTATAACGTATAACGTATAACGTATAACGTATAACGTATAACGTATAACGTATAACGTATAACGTATAACGTATAACGTATAACGTATAACGTATAACGTATAACGTATAACGTATAACGTATAACGTATAACGTATAACGTATCACTAATAACGTATAACGTATAACGAATATCGTAGGACGTATAACGTATAACGTATGACGTATAACGTATAACGTATAACGTATAACGTATAACGTATAACGTATAACGTATAACGTATAACCTATGACGTATAACCTATGACGTATAACGTGTAACGTATAACGTATAACGTATAACGTATAACGTATAACGTATAACGTATAACGTATAAAGTATAACGTATGACGTATAACGTGTAACGTATAACGTATAACGTATAACGTATAACGTATAACGTATAACGTATAACGTATAACGTATAACGTATAACGTATAACGTATAACGTATAACGTATAACGTATAACGTATAACGTATAACGTATAACGTATAACGTATAACGTATAACGTATAACGTATAACGTATAACGTATAACGTATAACGTATAACGTATAACGTATAACGTATAACGTATAACGTATAACGTATAACGTATAACGTATAACGTATAACGTTTAACGTAGAACGTATAACGTATAACGTATAACGTATAACGTATAACGTATAACGTATAACGTATAACGTATAACGTATAACGTATAACGTATAACCTATGACGTATAACGTATAACTTATAACGTATAACGTATAACGTATAACGTACAACGTATAACGTACAACGTATAACGTATAACGTATAACGTATAACGTATAACGTATAACGTATAACGTATAACGTATAACGTATAACGTATAACGTATAACGTATAACGTATAACGTATAACGTATAACGTATAACGTATAACGTTTAACGTAGAACGTAGAACGTATAACGTATAACGTATAACGTATAACGTATAACGTATAACGTATAACGTATAACGTATAACGTATAACGTATAACCTATGACGTATAACGTATAACGTATAACCTATGACGTATAACGTATAACTTATAACGTATAACGTATAACGTATAACGTATAACGTATAACATGTAATGTATAACGTATAACGTATAACGAATAACGTATAACGTATAACGTATAACGTATAACGTATAACGTATAACGTATAACGTATAACGTATAACGTATAACGTATAACGTATAACGTATAACGTATAACGTATAACGTATAACGTATAAAGTATAACGTATAACGTATAACGTATAACGTATAACGTATAACGTATAACGTATAACGTATAACGTATAAAGTATAACGTATAACGTATAACGTATAACGTATAACGTATAACGTATAACCTATGACGTATAACGTATAACGTATAACGTATAACGTATAACGTATAACGTATAACGTATAACCTATGACGTATAACGTGTAACGTATAACGTATAACGTATAACGTATAACGTATAACGTATAACGTATAAAGTATAACGTATAACGTATAACGTATAACGCATAACGTATAACGTATAACGTATAACGAATAACGTATAACGTATAACGTATAACGTACAACGTATAACGTAGAACGTATAACGTATAACGTATAACGTATAACGTATAACGTATAACGTAGAACGTATAACGTACAACGTATAACGTACAACGTATAACGTACAACGTATAACGTACAACGTATAACGTAGAACGTATAACGTATAACGTATAACGTATAACGTATAACGTATAACGTATAACGTATAACGTATAACGTATAACGTATAACGTATAACGTATAACGTATAACGTATAACGTATAACGTATAACGTATAACGTATAACGTATAACGTATAACGTATAACGTATAAAGTATAACGTATAACGTATAACGTATAACGTATAACGTATAACGTATAACGTATAACGTATAACGTATAACGTATAACGTATAACGTATAACGTATAACGTATAACGTATAACGTATAACGTTTAACGTAGAACGTAGAACGTATAACGTATAACGTATAACGTATAACGTATAACGTATAACGTATAACGTATAACGTATAACGTATAACGTATAACCTATGACGTATAACGTATAACGTATAACGTATAACGCATAACGTATAACGTATAACGCATAACGTATAACGTATAACGTATAACGTATAACGTATAACGTATAACGTATAACGTATAACGTATAACCTATGACGTATAACGTATAACTTATAACGTATAACGTATAACGTATAACGTATAACGTATAACATGTAATGTATAACGTATAACGTATAACGAATAACGTATAACGTATAACGTATAACGTACAACGTATAACGTATAACATATAACGTATAACGTATAACGTATAACGTATAACGTATAACGTATAACGTATAACGTATAACGTATAACGTATAACGTACAACGTATAACGTACAACGTATAACCTACAACGTATAACGTAGAACGTATAACGTATAACGTGTAACGTATAACGTATAACGTATAACGTATAACGTATAACGTATAACGTATAAAGTATAACGTATAACGTATAACGTATAACGTATAACGTATAACGTATAACGTATAACGAATAACGTATAACGTATAACGTATAACGTACAACGTATAACGTAGAACGTATAACGTATAACGTATAACGTATAACGTATAACGTATAACGTAGAACGTATAACGTACAACGTATAACGTACAACGTATAACGTATAACGTATAACGTATAACGTATAACGTATAACGTATAACGTATAACGTATAACGTATAACGTATAACGTCTAACGTATAACGTATAACGTATAACGTATAACGTATAACGTATAACGTATAACGTATAACGTATAACGTATAACGTATAACGTATAACGTATAACGTATAACGTATAACGTATAACGTATAACGTATAACGTATAACGTATAACGTATAACGTATAACGTATAACGTATAACGTATAACGTATAACGTATAACGTATAACGTTTAACGTAGAACGTATAACGTATAACGTATAACGTATAACGTATAACGTATAACGTATAACGTATAACGTATAAAGTATAACGTATAACGTATAACCTATGACGTATAACGTATAACTTATAACGTATAACGTATAACGTATAACGTACAACGTATAACGTACAACGTATAACGTATAACGTATAACGTATAACGTATAACGTATAACGTATAACGTATAACGTATAACGTATAACGTATAACGTATAACGTATAACGTATAACGTACAACGTATAACGTACAACGTATAACGTACAACGTATAACGTACAACGTATAACGTACAACGTATAACGTAGAACGTATAACGTATAACGTGTAACGTATAACGTATAACGTATAACGTATAACGTATAACGTATAACGTATAAAGTATAACGTATAACGTATAACGTATAACGTATAACGTATAACGTATAACGTATAACGTATAACGAATAACGTATAACGTATAACGTATAACGTACAACGTATAACGTAGAACGTATAACGTATAACGTATAACGTATAACGTATAACGTATAACGTAGAACGTATAACGTACAACGTATAACGTACAACGTATAACGTATAACGTATAACGTATAACGTATAACGTATAACGTATAACGTATAACGTATAACGTATAACGTATAACGTCTAACGTATAACGTATAACGTATAACGTATAACGTATAACGTATAACGTATAACGTATAACGTATAACGTATAACGTATAACGTATAACGTATAACGTATAACGTATAACGTATAACGTATAACGTATAACGTATAACGTATAACGTATAACGTATAACGTATAACGTATAACGTATAACGTATAACGTATAACGTATAACGTATAACGTTTAACGTAGAACGTATAACGTATAACGTATAACGTATAACGTATAACGTATAACGTATAACGTATAACGTATAACGTATAACGTATAACGTATAACCTATGACGTATAACGTATAACTTATAACGTATAACGTATAACGTATAACGTACAACGTATAACGTACAACGTATAACGTATAACGTATAACGTATAACGTATAACGTATAACGTATAACGTATAACGTATAACGTATAACGTATAACGTATAACGTATAACGTATAACGTATAACGTATAACGTATAACGTATAACGTTTAACGTAGAACGTAGAACGTATAACGTATAACGTATAACGTATAACGTATAACGTATAACGTATAACGTATAACGTATAACGTATAACGTATAACCTATGACGTATAACGTATAACGTATAACGTATAACGCATAACGTATAACGTATAACGCATAACGTATAACGTATAACGTATAACGTATAACGTATAACGTATAACGTATAACGTATAACCTATGACGTATAACGTATAACTTATAACGTATAACGTATAACGTATAACGTATAACGTATAACATGTAATGTATAACGTATAACGTATAACGAATAACGTATAACGTATAACGTATAACGTACAACGTATAACGTATAACATATAACGTATAACGTATAACGTATAACGTATAACGTATAACGTATAACGTATAACGTATAACGTATAACGTATAACGTATAACGTATAACGTATAACGTATAACGTATAACGTATAACGTATAACGTATAACGTATAACGTATAACGTATAACGTATAACGTATAACGTATAACGTATCACTAATAACGTATAACGTATAACGAATATCGTAGGACGTATAACGTATAACGTATGACGTATAACGTATAACGTATAACGTATAACGTATAACGTATAACGTATAACGTATAACGTATAACCTATGACGTATAACCTATGACGTATAACGTGTAACGTATAACGTATAACGTATAACGTATAACGTATAACGTATAACGTATAACGTATAAAGTATAACGTATGACGTATAACGTGTAACGTATAACGTATAACGTATAACGTATAACGTATAACGTATAACGTATAACGTATAACGTATAACGTATAACGTATAACGTATAACGTATAACGTATAACGTATAACGTATAACGTATAACGTATAACGTATAACGTATAACGTATAACGTATAACGTATAACGTATAACGTATAACGTATAACGTATAACGTATAACGTATAACGTATAACGTATAACGTATAACGTATAACGTATAACGTATAACGTATAACGTTTAACGTAGAACGTATAACGTATAACGTATAACGTATAACGTATAACGTATAACGTATAACGTATAACGTATAACGTATAACGTATAACGTATAACCTATGACGTATAACGTATAACTTATAACGTATAACGTATAACGTATAACGTACAACGTATAACGTACAACGTATAACGTATAACGTATAACGTATAACGTATAACGTATAACGTATAACGTATAACGTATAACGTATAACGTATAACGTATAACGTATAACGTATAACGTATAACGTATAACGTATAACGTATAACGTTTAACGTAGAACGTAGAACGTATAACGTATAACGTATAACGTATAACGTATAACGTATAACGTATAACGTATAACGTATAACGTATAACGTATAACCTATGACGTATAACGTATAACGTATAACCTATGACGTATAACGTATAACTTATAACGTATAACGTATAACGTATAACGTATAACGTATAACATGTAATGTATAACGTATAACGTTATAACGTATAACGAATAACGTATAACGTATAACGTATAACGTATAACGTATAACGTATAACGTATAACGTATAACGTATAACGTATAACGTATAACGTATAACGTATAACGTATAACGTATAAAGTATAACGTATAACGTATAACGTATAACGTATAACGTATAACGTATAACGTATAACGTATAACGTATAAAGTATAACGTATAACGTATAACGTATAACGTATAACGTATAACGTATAACCTATGACGTATAACGTATAACGTATAACGTATAACGTATAACGTATAACGTATAACGTATAACCTATGACGTATAACGTGTAACGTATAACGTATAACGTATAACGTATAACGTATAACGTATAACGTATAAAGTATAACGTATAACGTATAACGTATAACGCATAACGTATAACGTATAACGTATAACGAATAACGTATAACGTATAACGTATAACGTACAACGTATAACGTAGAACGTATAACGTATAACGTATAACGTATAACGTATAACGTATAACGTAGAACGTATAACGTACAACGTATAACGTACAACGTATAACGTACAACGTATAACGTACAACGTATAACGTAGAACGTATAACGTATAACGTATAACGTATAACGTATAACGTATAACGTATAACGTATAACGTATAACGTATAACGTATAACGTATAACGTATAACGTATAACGTATAACGTATAACCTATGACGTATAACGTATAACGTATAACGTATAACGCATAACGTATAACGTATAACGCATAACGTATAACGTATAACGTATAACGTATAACGTATAACGTATAACGTATAACGTATAACCTATGACGTATAACGTATAACTTATAACGTATAACGTATAACGTACAACGTATAACGTATAACATGTAATGTATAACGTATAACGTATAACGAATAACGTATAACGTATAACGTATAACGTACAACGTATAACGTATAACGTATAACGTATAACGTATAACGTATAACGTATAACGTATAACGTATAACGTATAACGTATAACGTATAACGTATAACGTATAACGTATAACGTATAACGTATAACGTATAACGTATAACGTATAACGTATAACGTATAACGTATAACGTATAACGTATCACTAATAACGTATAACGTATAACGAATATCGTAGGACGTATAACGTATAACGTATGACGTATAACGTATAACGTATAACGTATAACGTATAACGTATAACGTATAACGTATAACGTATAACGTATAACCTATGACGTATAACCTATGACGTATAACGTGTAACGTATAACGTATAACGTATAACGTATAACGTATAACGTATAACGTATAACGTATAACGTATAACGTATAACGTATAAAGTATAACGTATGACGTATAACGTGTAACGTATAACGTATAACGTATAACGTATAACGTATAACGTATAACGTATAAAGTATAACGTATAACGTATAACGTATAACGTATAACGTATAACGTATAACGTATAACGTATAACGTATAACGAATAACGTATAACGTATAACGTATAACGTACAACGTATAACGTATAACGTATAACGTATACCGTATAACGTATAACGTATAACGTATAACGTATAACGTATAACGTACAACGTATAACGTACAACGTATAACGTACAACGTATAACGTACAACGTATAACGTACAACGTATATCGTAGAACGTATAACGTATAACGTATAACGTATAACGTATAACGTATAACGTATAACGTATAACGTACAACGTATAACGTACAACGTATAACGTACAACGTATAACGTACAACGTATAACGTATAACGTATAACGTATAACGTATAACGTATAACGTATAACGTATAACGTATAACGTATAACGTATAACGTATAACGTATAACGTATAACGTATAACGTATAACGTATAACGTATAACGTATAACGTATAACGTATAACGTATAACGTTTAACGTAGAACGTATAACGTATAACGTATAACGTATAACGTATAACGTATAACGTATAACGTATAACGTATAACGTATAACGTATAACGTATAACCTATGACGTATAACGTATAACTTATAACGTATAACGTATAACGTATAACGTACAACGTATAACGTACAACGTATAACGTATAACGTATAACGTATAACGTATAACGTATAACGTATAACGTATAACGTATAACGTATAACGTATAACGTATAACGTATAACGTATAACGTATAACGTATAACGTATAACGTATAACGTTTAACGTAGAACGTAGAACGTATAACGTATAACGTATAACGTATAACGTATAACGTATAACGTATAACGTATAACGTATAACGTATAACGTATAACCTATGACGTATAACGTATAACGTATAACCTATGACGTATAACGTATAACTTATAACGTATAACGTATAACGTATAACGTATAACGTATAACATGTAATGTATAACGTATAACGTATAACGAATAACGTATAACGTATAACGTATAACGTATAACGTATAACGTATAACGTATAACGTATAACGTATAACGTATAACGTATAACGTATAACGTATAACGTATAACGTATAACGTATAAAGTATAACGTATAACGTATAACGTATAACGTATAACGTATAACGTATAACGTATAACGTATAACGTATAAAGTATAACGTATAACGTATAACGTATAACGTATAACGTATAACGTATAACCTATGACGTATAACGTATAACGTATAACGTATAACGTATAACGTATAACGTATAACGTATAACCTATGACGTATAACGTGTAACGTATAACGTATAACGTATAACGTATAACGTATAACGTATAACGTATAAAGTATAACGTATAACGTATAACGTATAACGCATAACGTATAACGTATAACGTATAACGAATAACGTATAACGTATAACGTATAACGTACAACGTATAACGTAGAACGTATAACGTATAACGTATAACGTATAACGTATAACGTATAACGTAGAACGTATAACGTACAACGTATAACGTACAACGTATAACGTACAACGTATAACGTACAACGTATAACGTAGAACGTATAACGTATAACGTATAACGTATAACGTATAACGTATAACGTATAACGTATAACGTATAACGTATAACGTATAACGTATAACGTATAACGTATAACGTATAACGTATAACCTATGACGTATAACGTATAACGTATAACGTATAACGCATAACGTATAACGTATAACGCATAACGTATAACGTATAACGTATAACGTATAACGTATAACGTATAACGTATAACGTATAACCTATGACGTATAACGTATAACTTATAACGTATAACGTATAACGTACAACGTATAACGTATAACATGTAATGTATAACGTATAACGTATAACGAATAACGTATAACGTATAACGTATAACGTACAACGTATAACGTATAACGTATAACGTATAACGTATAACGTATAACGTATAACGTATACCGTATAACGTATAACGTATAACGTATAACGTATAACGTATAACGTATAACGTATAACGTATAACGTATAACGTATAACGTATAACGTATAACGTATAACGTATAACGTATAACGTATAACGTATAACGTATCACTAATAACGTATAACGTATAACGAATATCGTAGGACGTATAACGTATAACGTATGACGTATAACGTATAACGTATAACGTATAACGTATAACGTATAACGTATAACGTATAACGTATAACGTATAACCTATGACGTATAACCTATGACGTATAACGTGTAACGTATAACGTATAACGTATAACGTATAACGTATAACGTATAACGTATAACGTATAACGTATAACGTATAACGTATAAAGTATAACGTATGACGTATAACGTGTAACGTATAACGTATAACGTATAACGTATAACGTATAACGTATAACGTATAAAGTATAACGTATAACGTATAACGTATAACGTATAACGTATAACGTATAACGTATAACGTATAACGTATAACGAATAACGTATAACGTATAACGTATAACGTACAACGTATAACGTATAACGTATAACGTATACCGTATAACGTATAACGTATAACGTATAACGTATAACGTATAACGTACAACGTATAACGTACAACGTATAACGTACAACGTATAACGTACAACGTATAACGTACAACGTATATCGTAGAACGTATAACGTATAACGTATAACGTATAACGTATAACGTATAACGTATAACGTATAACGTACAACGTATAACGTACAACGTATAACGTACAACGTATAACGTACAACGTATAACGTACAACGTATATCGTAGAACGTATAACGTATAACGTATAACGTATAACGTATAACGTATAACGTATAACGTATAACGTATAAAGTATAACGTATGACGTATAACGTGTAACGTATAACGTATAACGTATAACGTATAACGTATAACGTATAACGTATAAAGTATAACGTATAACGTATAACGTATAACGTATAACGTATAACGTATAACGAATAACGTATAACGTATAACGTATAACGTATAACGTATAACGTATAACGTATAACGTATAACGTATAACGTATAACGTATAACGTATAACGTATAACGTATAACGTATAACGTATAACGTATAACGTATAACGTATAACGTATAACGTATAACGTATAACGTATAACGTTTAACGTAGAACGTATAACGTATAACGTATAACGTATAACGTATAACGTATAACGTATAACGTATAACGTATAACGTATAACGTATAACGTATAACGTATAACCTATGACGTATAACGTATAACTTATAACGTATAACGTATAACGTATAACGTACAACGTATAACGTACAACGTATAACGTATAACGTATAACGTATAACGTATAACGTATAACGTATAACGTATAACGTATAACGTATAACGTATAACGTATAACGTATAACGTATAACGTATAACGTATAACGTATAACGTATAACGTATAACGTTTAACGTAGAACGTAGAACGTATAACGTATAACGTATAACGTATGACGTATAACGTATAACGTATAACGTATAACGTATAACGTATAACGTATAACCTATGACGTATAACGTATAACGTATAACGTATAACGCATAACGTATAACGTATAACGCATAACGTATAACGTATAACGTATAACGTATAACGTATAACGTATAACGTATAACGTATAACCTATGACGTATAACGTATAACTTATAACGTATAACGTATAACGTATAACGTATAACGTATAACATGTAATGTATAACGTATAACGTATAACGAATAACATATAACGTATAACGTATAACGTACAACGTATAACGTATAACGTATAACGTATAAAGTATAACGTATAACGTATAACGTATAACGTATAACGTATAACGTATAACGTATAACGTATAACGAATAACGTATAACGTATAACGTATAACGTACAACGTATAACGTAGAACGTATAACGTATACCGTATAACGTATAACGTATAACGTATAACGTATAACGTATAACGTACAACGTATAACGTACAACGTATAACGTACAACGTATAACGTATAACGTATAACGTTTAACGTAGAACGTATAACGTATAACGTATAACGTATAACGTATAACGTATAACGTATAACGTATAACGTATAACGTATAACGTATAACGTATAACGTATAACGTATAACGTATAACGTATAACGTATAACGTATAACGTATAACGTATAACGTATAACGTATAACGTATAATGTATAACGTATAACGTATAACGTATAACGTATAACGTATAACGTATAACGTATAACCTATGACGTATAACGTATAACGTATAACGCATAACGTATAACGTATAACGTATAACCTATGACGTATAACGTATAACGTATAACGTATAACGTATAACGTATAACGTATAACGTATAACGTATAACGTATAACCTATGACGTATAACGTGTAACGTATAACGTATAACGTATAACGTATAACGTATAACGTATAACGTATAACGTATAAAGTATAACGTATAACGTATAACGTATAACGTACAACGTATAATGTATAACGTATAACGTATAACGTATAGCGTATAACGTATAACGTATAACGTATAACGTATAACGTATAACGTATAACGTATAACGTATAACGTATAACGTATAACGTATAACGTATAACGTATAACGTATAACGTATAACGTATAACGTATAACGTATAACGTATAACGTATAACGTATAACGTATAACGTATAACGTATAACGTATAACGTATCACTAATAACGTATAACGTATAACGAATATCGTAGGACGTATAACGTATAACCTATGACGTATAACGTGTAACGTATAACGTATAACGTATAACGTATAACGTATAACGTATAACGTATAACGTATAAAGTATAACGTATAACGTATAACGTATAACGTATAACGTATAACGTGTAACGTGTAACGTGTAACGTATAACGTATAACGTATAACGTATAACGTATAACGTATAACGTATAACGTATAACGTATAACGTATAACGTATAACGTATAACGTATAACGTATAACGTATAACGTATAACGTATAACGTATAACGTATAACGTATAACGTATAACGTATAACGTATAACGTATAACGTATAACGTATAACGTATAACGTATAACGTATAACCTATGACGTATAACGTATAACGTATAACGTATAACGCATAACGTATAACGTATAACGCATAACGTATAACGTATAACGTATAACGTATAACGTATAACGTATAACGTACAACGTATAACGTATAACGTATAACGTATAACGTATAACGTATAACGTATAACGTATAACGTATAACGTATAACGTATGACGTATAACGTATAACGTATAACGTATAACGTATAACGTATAACGTATAACGTATAACGTATAACGTATAACGTATAACGTATAACGTATAACGTATAACGTATAACGTATCACTAATAACGTATAACGTATAACGAATATCGTAGGACGTATAACGTATAACGTATGACGTATAACGTATAACGTATAACGTATAACGTATAACGTATAACGTATAACGTATAACGTATAACGTATAACGTATAACCTATGACGTATAACGTGTAACGTATAACGTATAACGTATAACGTATAACGTATAACGTATAACGTATAACGTATAAAGTATAACGTATAACGTATAACGTATAACATATAACGTATAACGTGTAACGTATAACGTGTAACGTATAACGTATAACGTATAACGTATAACGTATAACGTATAACGTATAACGTATAACGTATAACGTATAACGTATAACGTATAACGTATAACGTATAACGTATAACGTATAACGTATAACCTATGACGTATAACGTATAACGTATAACGTATAACGTATAACGTATAACGTATAACGTATAACGTATAACGTATAACGTATAACGTATAACGTATAACGTATAACGTATAACGTATAACGTATAACGTATAACGTATAACGTATAACGTATAACGTATAACGTATAACGTATAACGTATAACGTATAACGTATAACGTATAAGGTATAACGTATAACGTATAACGTATAACGTATAACGTATAACGTATAACGTATAACGTATAACGTATAACGTATAACCTATGACGTATAACGTATAACGTATAACGTATAACGTATAACGTATAACGTATAACGTATAACGTATAACGTATAACGTATAACGTATAACGTATAACGTATAACGTATAACGTATAACGTATAACGTATAACGTATAACCTATGACGTATAACGTGTAACGTATAACGTATAACGTATAACGTATAACGTATAACGTATAACGTATAACGTATAAAGTATAACGTATAACGTATAACGTATAACGTATAACGTATAACGTGTAACGTATAACGTGTAACGTATAACGTATAACGTATAACGTATAACGTATAACGTATAACGTATGACGTATGAAGTATAACGTATAACGTATAACGTATAACGTATAACGTATAACGTATAACGTATAACGTATAACGTATAACGTATAACGTATAACGTATAACGTATAACGTATAACGTATAACGTATAAAGTATAACGTATAACGTATAACGTATAACGTATAACGTATAACGTATAACGTATAACGTATAATGTATAACGTATAACGTATAACGTATAACGTATAACGTATAACGTATAACGTATAACGTATAACGTATAACGTATAACGTATAACGTATAACGTATAACGTATAACGTATAACGTATAACGTATAACGTATAACGTATAACGTATAACGTATAACGTATAACGTATAACGTATAACGTATAACGTATACGTATAAAGTATAACGTATAACGTATAACGTATAACGTATAACGTATAACGTACAACGTATAACGTATAACGTATAACGTACAACGTATAACGTATAACGTATAACGTATAACGTATAACGAATAACGTATAACGTATAACGTATAACGTATAACGTATAACGTATAACGTATAACGTATAACGTATAACGTATAACGTATAACGTATAACGTATAACGTATAACGTATAACGTATCACTAATAACGTATAACGTATAACGAATATCGTAGGACGTATAACGTATAACGTATGACGTATAACGTATAACGTATAACGTATAACGTATAACGTATAACGTATAACGTATAACGTATAACCTATGACGTATAACCTATGACGTATAACGTGTAACGTATAACGTATAACGTATAACGTATAACGTATAACGTATAACGTATAACGTATAAAGTATAACGTATGACGTATAACGTGTAACGTATAACGTATAACGTATAACGTATAACGTATAACGTATAACGTATAACGTATAACGTATAACGTATAACGTATAACGTATAACGTATAACGTATAACGTATAACGTATAACGTATAACGTATAACGTATAACGTATAACGTATAACGTATAACGTATAACGTATAACGTATAACATATAACGTATAACGTATAACGTATAACGTATAACGTATAACGTATAACGTTTAACGTAGAACGTATAACGTATAACGTATAACGTATAACGTATAACGTATAACGTATAACGTATAACGTATAACGTATAACGTATAACGTATAACGTATAACCTATGACGTATAACGTATAACTTATAACGTATAACGTATAACGTATAACGTACAACGTATAACGTACAACGTATAACGTATAACGTATAACGTATAACGTATAACGTATAACGTATAACGTATAACGTATAACGTATAACGTATAACGTATAACGTATAACGTATAACGTATAAGGTATAACGTATAACGTATAACGTATAACGTATAACGTATAACGTATAACGTATAACGTATAACGTATAACGTATAACCTATGACGTATAACGTATAACGTATAACGTATAACGTATAACGTATAACGTATAACGTATAACGTATAACGTATAACGTATAACGTATAACGTATAACGTATAACGTATAACGTATAACGTATAACGTATAACGTATAACGTATAACCTATGACGTATAACGTGTAACGTATAACGTATAACGTATAACGTATAACGTATAACGTATAACGTATAACGTATAAAGTATAACGTATAACGTATAACGTATAACGTATAACGTATAACGTGTAACGTATAACGTGTAACGTATAACGTATAACGTATAACGTATAACGTATAACGTATAACGTATAACGTATGAAGTATAACGTATAACGTATAACGTATAACGTATAACGTATAACGTATAACGTATAACGTATAACGTATAACGTATAACGTATAACGTATAACGTATAACGTATAACCTATGACGTATAACGTATAACGTATAACGTATAACGTATAACGTATAACGTATAACGTATAACGTATAACGTATAACGTATAACGTATAACGTATAACGTATAACGTATAACGTATAACGTATAACGTATAACGTATAACGTATAACGTAGAACGTATAACGTATAACGTATAACGTATAACGTATAACGTATAACGTATAAGGTATAACGTATAACGTATAACGTATAACGTATAACGTATAACGTAAAACGCATAACGTATAACGTATAACGTATAACGTATAACGTATAACGTATAACGTATAACGTATAACGTATAACGTATAACGTATAACGTATAACGTATAACGTATAACGTATAACGTATAACGTATAACGTATCACTAATAACGTATAACGTATAACGAATATCGTAGGACGTATAACGTATAACGTATGACGTATAACGTATAACGTATAACGTATAACGTATAACGTATAACGTAAACGTATAACGTATAACGTATAACGTATAACCTATGACGTATAACGTGTAACGTATAACGTATAACGTATAACGTATAACGTATAACGTATAACGTATAACGTATAACGTATAAAGTATAACGTATAACGTATAACGTATAACGTATAACGTATAACGTATAACGTATAACGTATAACGTATAACGTATAACGTATAACGTATAACGTATAACGTATAACGTATAACGTATAACGTATAACGTATAACGTATAACGTATAACGTATAAAGTATAACGTATAACGTATAACGTATAACGTATAACGTATAACGTACAACGTATAACGTATAACGTATAACGTATAACGTATAACGTATAACGTATAACGTATAACGTATAACGAATAACGTATAACGTATAACGTATAACGTATAACGTATAACGTATAACGTATAACGTATAACGTATAACGTATAACGTATAACGTATAACGTATAACGTATAACGTATAACGTATCACTAATAACGTATAACGTATAACGAATATCGTAGGACGTATAACGTATAACGTATGACGTATAACGTATAACGTATAACGTATAACGTATAACGTATAACGTATAACGTATAACGTATAACGTATAACCTATGACGTATAACCTATGACGTATAACGTGTAACGTATAACGTATAACGTATAACGTATAACGTATAAAGTATAACGTATGACGTATAACGTGTAACGTATAACGTATAACGTATAACGTATAACGTATAACGTATAACGTATAACGTATAACGTATAACGTATAACGTATAACGTATAACGTATAACGTATAACGTATAACGTATAACGTATAACGTATAACGTATAACGTATAACGTATAACGTATAACGTATAACGTATAACGTATAACGTATAACGTATAACATATAACGTATAACGAATAACGTATAACGTATAACGTATAACGTACAACGTATAACGTAGAACGTATAACGTATAACGTATAACGTATAACGTATAACGTATAACGTATAACGTATAACGTATAACGTATAACGTATAACGTATAACGTATAACGTATAACGTATAACGTATAACCTATGACGTATAACGTATAACTTATAACGTATAACGTATAACGTATAACGTACAACGTATAACGTACAACGTATAACGTATAACGTATAACGTATAACGTATAACGTATAACGTATAACGTATAACGTATAACGTATAACGTATAACGTATAACGTATAACGTATAACGTATAACGTATAACGTATAACGTTTAACGTAGAACGTAGAACGTATAACGTATAACGTATAACGTATAACGTATAACGTATAACGTATAACGTATAACGTATAACGTATAACGTATAACCTATGACGTATAACGTATAACGTATAACGTATAACGCATAACGTATAACGTATAACGCATAACGTATAACGTATAACGTATAACGTATAACGTATAACGTATAACGTATAACGTATAACCTATGACGTATAACGTATAACTTATAACGTATAACGTATAACGTATAACGTATAACGTATAACATGTAATGTATAACGTATAACGTATAACGAATAACATATAACGTATAACGTATAACGTACAACGTATAACGTATAACGTATAACGTATAACGTATAACGTATAACGTATAACGTATAACGTATAACGTATAACCTATGACGTATAACGTATAACTTATAACGTATAACGTATAACGTATAACGTATAACGTATAACGTATAACATGTAATGTATAACGTATAACGTATAACGAATAACGTATAACGTATAACGTATAACGTATGACGTATAACGTATAACGTATAACGTATAACGTATAACGTATAACGTATAACGTATAACGTATAACGTATAACGTATAAAGTATAACGTATAACGTATAACGTATAACGTATAAAGTATAACGTATAACGTATAACGTATAACGTATAACGTATAACGTATAACGTATAACGTATAACGTATAACGTATAACGTATAAAGTATAACGTATAACGTATAACGTATAACGTATAACGTATAACGTATAACGTATAACGTATAACGTATAACGTATAACGTATAACGTATAACGTATAACGTATAACGTATAACGTATAACGTATAACGTATAACGTATAACGTATAACGTATAACGTATAACGTATAACGTATAACGTATAACGTATAACGTATAACGTATAACGTAT